>NC_053420.1:30149544-30259544 GCF_016859285.1 Xiphias gladius | reverse complement strand
ATTACATTTATATTGATGTATGTATGTATTATTTCATCTCCTCTCTGCGTTTTGCAGGAAACATGATGATGACCGTCGCTTTGTTTGTACAGAGGAGGGCTGTGGAAAGTCTTTCACCCGGGCAGAGCACCTCAAGGGTCACAGTATCACCCATCTGGGCACCAAACCCTTCCAGTGCCATGCAGAAGGTAGGTACAGGTACCAGAAACCAAATGTATGAGTAGCATTCTTTGTTGGGAAAAAGTCAGTGGATATATTTTCCATTGTTTTTTAAAAATCAAATTACACCATTTGTTCAGTTTCAATGAAGAGAGAGGTTTTTTAAATACAGTGCAGTTATATAAATCATTTGTTTCCTTTTATTTTGTTGTTTCACATTTTAACGAGTAATAATTTTATGACATTTGTCTCTTGTTTTTCTTCAGGCTGTAATGCCAAGTTCTCAGCACGCAGCAGCCTGTATATCCACTCCAAGAAGCATAAGCAGGACTCCAGCACTCTAAGGACCCGCTGTCCTGTGACAAACTGCTCCAAGCACTTCTCCTCCCGTAGCAGCTTTAAGAGCCATATGCTCAAACACCACCACCTCAGTCCCGGTTAGTACCTATCACTGGTTGGTCATAATCTTAAAAGTAATACGTTTGAAGGTTTAATTGTTTCACAGGGGAGGGGGGGCTGGTTCTTACTTTTTTGGAGCTGATTATTGGTCAACTCATCAGTGAAGAAAGTGTTCAGGAGCTCAAGATGTCTTATTCTTAAAATATTTATTGAAGCTTGACCAAAGAGAATGGAGAAATTTCTCCATTCTCTTTGGCCAAGCTTCAATAGAAGTTTATTTGCATGATGCCCCCTCCTTTCTGAAACTCAGTCCACTGTGCTCAGTCTTTTAACCCTTACAGATTATGCTGCAAATACTTAATGCCCAGAAAGGGCCGAGCTCAATGCCTCCATTGAGTTAGTGGAGTTAGTCTGTTGGTTTGCTATTCTGTAAACAGGGAAATGTTTTTACTTGTTAGTTCAGGTCACGTTGCATGTAGCCTTCAGTATAATGTCAGTGCATCCTGGTCTGGAGCCACAGTTATCTGGCTATGCCCATGGATTTTAACAGACCCCAATCTATGGCATCTAGGCAGGCAGAAACAGCCATCTCCTTTGACCTTGGCTACCACAGAAATTCTTCTTCTCTTTTATCAGAGTGGCTTTTTTTCCCCAAATAACTTCAGACAGATGTCCAACATCTCAAGGAGAGAAGGTAGTGTGCCTTTCAGAAAGATTTGCTGCTGTTTCACCTGAGACCTCAAGGCCCATGCTTGATCTGTGTTACCCAATAGAAAATTCCCTAGCACCTACTATAATGCGCATGTTAGAATTTTTGTTTGCACTAGTGACAATGTTAATGAAAAATTGTCAGCATTCGAGATAATGAATTATGAAACCCATCAACATTCAGCAATATTACTAAGCTAGGCATACCTCGCAGTTCAACATACCTTCGGGCTACACACAGAGAGACCTCCCTCTCTCTCTCTCTCACACTCTAACACACACACACACGCAATTCAGTTCAATTCAGTGTGCTTTATTGGCATGATTACCCCTTTGACAATAATGTCAAAGGGGTAAGAATAATACAATTAAGTAATGAGACAAAAAAAACCCAATTTATTAAGTTTAAAAAAAAACAAAATAATGGTTAAAAAAAAAAACAGCACCTGTTTTGTGTGTGTATTCCATATGTATGATAGTCAAGATAATTACTTGTCACATTCAGTGATGATGTTTGAATTATATGTCCCTCAGTTTGTGACAGGCAGTCACATATTACTAAGTATGCTGCATGTCCCTCTCCTAATAGAATTTGCAACTTTTCAGTCATCTAGCTCTGTAAAGTTTGGAATTAACAAATCAAATTTCTTTAAGTATTCCACTCTATTATTCTATTTGTCACATTTTAAGAGGATGTGCATTTTTGTCTCTTCCTCACCTGCCTTGCAGTGACCATAGACTCTTTCCTCTGTTGGTAGACAGGACTTCTTGTGTTGTCCTGTCTCTATGGTCAGACTATGGTCAGTGAGTCTGTATTTGGTCAGGATCTGTCTCTGCTTTGTAACTCTGACTGTAAAGAGATACTCTGCAAGTTTATATTTATGGTTTAGGGCCAGATACAGCTAGGTCCATAAGTAGTTGGACGGTGACACAATTTTCATAATTTTGTCTCTGTACACTGCCACAATGCATTTGAAATGAATCCAATAAGATGTGATTGAAGTGTAGACTTTCAGCTTTAATTCAAGAGGTTTTAAAAAAAAATTGCCTTAACTATGTAGGCATTACAGGTATTTTTATTAATAGTCCCTCATTTTCAGACGCTCGAGTAATTGGATAATTGACAATTGATCAGTTTCATGGCCAGGTGTGGCCTATACCCTCGTTATTTCATGACAAATTAAGCAGATAAAAGGTGTGAAGTTGATTCCAAGTGTTGAATTTGCATTTGGTAGCTGTTCATGGGTACTCTCAATTTGCAGTCTCAAGAGGTGTTAATGCAAGTGGAGTCCATCATTAGGCTGACAAAACTAAACTAAACAAACCTATCAGACAGACATTAGAAATGTTTGGAGTGGCCAAATCAACAATTTGGTACATTCTTAAAAAGAAGGAATGCACTGTTGAGCTCTGCAAAACCAAAAGGCCTGGAAGACCATGGAAGGCAACTAAAGTGGATGATTGCAGAATTCTTTCCTTGGAGGAGAAAAACCCATTCACATCATCTAGCCCGGTCAAAAACACTCTTGAGGAGGTAGGCGTATCATTGTCAATGTCTAAAATCAATAGACACGTTCATGAATGTAAATAGAGAGGGTTTACCACAAGGTGCAAACTACTGTTAATACTCGAGGACAGAAAAGCCAGATCAGACTTTGCAAGAAACTTCTAAAAAAGTCTGCCCATTTCCGGAACAAGATTCTTTGGACAGATGAAACCAAGAACAACGTGTAACAGAATGATGGAAGAGAAGAGTATGGCATACCACTTGATCTGTCAAATAATAGGGTCAGTGTTATGGCATGGGCATGAATGGTTTCCAATGGAACTCGGTCACTGGTGTTTATTAATTATGTGGTTGCTGATAGAAGTAGCAGGATGAATTTAGGTGTGTATAGGGCTATACTATCTGCCCAGATTCAGCCAAAATGCTGCAAAACTGATAGGAAAGTGCTTCACAGTGTAGATGGGTAATTCTTCTCAAGGCAAAGAAATGGAAGGCTAAATTATGAAACCTGTATCATTGTCCAAATACTTATGGACCTAACTGTAGCGATTAAGTCTGCTTTGGTTTGATTTGTCCAATATCCCAGATAGGTATATTTTGATTAGTGGTTGAGAAGCAGTGCTGGCCTGAGGTTGACCAGTGTTGGGTTTTATTTGATGAGTTAGTCTCTCAGCCGACAGAAGGGACTTTTTTGAGGGTTCAGCTCCTGGGTTTGTAGTACCTGAAATTGCAGTGTGTCTTGTGGGCTCAGATCATTTTTTTAGATGTTACCAAATTTTTTTAATTATATTAATCCTCTGAGGTCTAAGTGTATTTCCTGGATTTTTATTTATATTTTAACATATCTTCTTAAATTCAATTTACAAAGGTAATTGCATGTAACATACGCAAGTGTATTGTATAAAAATTTGCAGAAAAATTATCTATCTAAAATGAGGCATACTAGGACAAAGGGTGTTGTTTTCCTAGAGCACCGTTTAAAGAGATAATTTAACCCTAAAGCTGAAATACTGAAGTCCAATTTTGGAAATTTTTCAAATCTTTTGTGAAAACATACCTTTACTCATGCTGATGAATTGTTTTGGTGCTTGGTTTACCAAGGTCTTAGGTTCACAGTAGTAGTGGAATATATGAATAAAATAGTAGATATATGTATAATAAATGTTTATAATTAAATTTTGTAATATTGTTTTTTGAGTAGAAGGTTTGTCTTCATACTACATGTTAAGCTTCATGGGATGCGTGCAAATATAAAATGAGCATTACAACAGTTGTGTGTGGCGCTAATGGAGAGATGATGCATGTGGTTCACTGGGCCTTGGCAGCTGTGAATCATTTCTGTAAAAGACAAAATTTTAGGAGATTCATTACTAATAAGTTAATTGTAAGAAAGTTCTCACTCTTTTTTTCCTTTCCTCCTCCATATGCCCCCCACATACCATTCACACCTAAGAAGAATGTGGGGCGTGGGGATACTCTCTCCCATTTCACAACTCGTAAGTGTAAACAGAGATTACCAGTAATTTTACATTCAGTATAAAATCACACACATAAATAAAATTCTATTAAGGACAAAGTCTCATCTACACAGAACAGTATGACAAAGTAGTCAATGGCCAAAACATATCCATTCATATATACTCTTTGTAAGTGAAGCTCACTTGTACACAAGTTAAATAACTTTCACACAGAGTAAACTTTTACTAATCGACTGTCAGTTTTGTTTGTGTTATCTATTGAAGCAGGACTAAGCGAATATGTTCACATTTACGCACAAAGCGCCCCATTACTGTGATACTGCAAAACAGTTTTTGTAAAAGAAATACACTTCCCAATCTTCAAATGGATCCCTATTATTTAGGTATTCCTCTTCACATTAGAAATCAAACCTAACAGGCTTTGAAACTCCAACAATCTCATCGCTGCTTTGTAAAACTGCTGCAAAAACTTCAACAGCCATAAGTTTTCTCTCCATTCTTCAAGCCTTTCCCGTGCCGACTGAGTGAAGACTGCCGTGTTTCTCTCTTCTTTGCCTCCCTGTTCCAGCTGTAAGTCACGTACAATCTTGCGAGAATAAGGGCTGGAAAGTGGAGTGTCTACATATTCCAGCAACATTTAAACCATATTTCTAGGCTATATTATCGTAAAGATATGTATAGAAACATTGAGACTGACATGCCGATGCGTTTGTCGACCTCAGATCATTAGTAATTGTTAGTAATGACCCGATTCTGCCCTGCATGCATTGTTTGGTGTTTTTCATTGGATGTTTAATATGGACCTATAGAATTCTGCATGCCGGGCCTCAATGGAATGCTTGTCCCATCTAGTGTATTCCTGATGACTGAGTGGACCCCGAACTTCACTACCATAAAGGGCGATAACTTAGTTTAACTGTCAAATATTTTAGTCCAAATTCTAATTGATATTTTCTTTTAATTGCATTAAATGCTCTACATGCATTTTGTTTCAGTGCATTCACTACCGGAACAAAGTTACCTGAGGCACTGATTTTTAGCCCCACTAATCATAAAATAGGGGGTGATCTAAATGTGTGTTTCCTAATTTGAGTTGATATTTGTTGTTCTGAAATCTGGGCTTTGTTTGGAAGATCATAATTTTATATTTGTTAAAGTTGATTGTCAGGGCCCAGTCCTGGTATACTGCTCCAGGAGGTTCAGGTGCTGTTGTATTCCTTTTTGTGTGGGTGAAAACAACACTAGGTCATCAGCATAGAGCAGGAATTTAACTTCCTTATTATTAAGGATTAAGACAGGGGTTCCAGATTGTAGATTATTGTTCGGATACCCCCCACCGTTTTCAAAACTTTGGATTTACCCAAACCTGGAGGCTCTCTGTCGGCTGTGGTGCTTCTCCAGTCACATCCAGATGTGGTCCCAGTCCAAGTGGATGTGGTCATACAGGTGCTCTTGTGTCATAGTGGGGTGATGGGTGATGTTGACCTTGTTTAGTGCTGCACACTCTGAGGTGATTACCCTGTTTATATTGTGGATCAAGTCCCAGGGGAAGTCAGTCCTTGGCAGCAGTGTGGAGATTGTAATGTTAGCCCTATGAAAATCTTTGTGCTGTCTGAGCCACCTTTTATGGTGCCCTTTGCCATGCTCTCTCTTGTGGCAAAGGTAATTTGTTGCAATGTGGATAATGGTGTTTTTAGGGTCATCCAAGTAGTCATGACAGAGGAGATGGGGAGCTTTGTCAGTGTGGGGACAGCAGAACTTCCCCACTCTTTGACGAGGAAACAGTTTTCTGTTCTCCAGGGATTTGCCATTGGGAATCAGTGAGGATTGCAGTTCCAGGTTGCTGGTGACGGACTGGTCCTTGTTCCTCTGTGAATGGCTCTACTGTAGTAGGGCGGCTGGCCTGTGGTGCTACCTGGCTGCTGAAGCCAGTCTGTGGGGGGCTGGCCCGTGGTGTTCCCTGGCTGAATGGGCCAGTCTGTGGAGGATTTGGGAGACTGGCCTGTGGTGCTTCCTGGCTGCTGGGGACAGTCTTTGGAGGGCTGGCCCGTGGTGTTCCCTGGCTGAATGAGCCAGTCTGTGGAGGATTGGGGAGACTAGCCTGTGGTGCTTCCTGGCTGCTGGGACCAGTCTTTGGAGGGCTGGCCTGTGGTGCTGCCTGGCTGCAGGGACCAGTTTGTGAGTCTGTCTCTCTAGTCTGACCTTGAGAGACCTGCTTTGTTGCATCCATCCTAAGCAGCTTCTCCTCCAGATTGACAAGAAGTTGTCTCTCTGCTCTGTCTCCTTTCTCATCTGACAGTTCATGTCTGAGAGTTTCAGATCTTCTATGAAGCTCATTCATATTTTTTCTCTAGTAACTATCCAACAGCAGTATTGGTTTCTTCTTTCAATAGTTTAATTTCATCTTTCAGCTGCTGGATTGTGTCAGACTCTGACAGTTTGTTCTCTTTGAATTCTATTATCTCCACTTCTAGGAGGGAGAGACACTCCTGAATGCGCTGTACTGACACTGGTGACCTGGGTGTGCAAGGGCTGTTGAAGCAGGCTGGTGGATGCATGCTGGAGGCTGTGTAGAAATGGGAGGTTGGAGCAGTAGTGCTGGAAACTGAAGGCTGGGCGGTCGAATCCCGTTGAACTATAACTTTGATTGCCGAAGGCCGGCTGTTTGGGTCTAAGTGGTAGGTGCTGTTGCTAAAGGCACAGAGCTATCTGGCTGCTGAGGCCTTTTTCCAAACAGTCTCAGTCTGCTGAAGTCTCTTTCAAACTCTAACAGTTTGGTCTGAGACCCTTTAACCATCACTGTGACTGTGTTGTAGATATTGATGTTGAATTTTGGCACAGTATCTGTATACAGCTGTCGGATGGATTTGTTTCCAATAATTTTAAGGTCATTTAAAGAACAGCAGGTCTATTATTACTGCTCTGTCACCTTGCCTTTAAAGTCTGCTCTGAGTGTCTCAGGGTATTCTCTGAGCAGCTTGCTTCTGTGGGGAGGGGGGGGTAGGAGGGGGGAAAGAGAACATGGAACAATACAAAAATAAAGATAAAATGAGAAATTATAATAATGGGGCTAATAATAATAATGATGATGATAATAATAATAATAATAATAATAATCAGGCTAAATATAATAATAATAATGATAATAATAATTGAAGCAGTGGGTGTTGAGCAGGACCATGGGGGCAGTAGGTAGTTTGGAGTCACCGATCCAGACTCTGCAGCTCTAGAGGCAGAAATCCCTGCAGAAAGTGACAGGGTCTTTACTGATACTATTTTACTGGTTTCTCAGAACGACTTGAAACTTGTCCACTTTCTTCCCAAACTCTAAGTATAATTTCATATAAAACTTGCCACTTGATCTAAAAGCAATTCAATTATTTGCTAAAGTGACAGAAAAAAAGAACAATAAAACAACACCAAAATCAATATACATAAAGTGTATATATATATGTATAAATCATATATTTACAGTATATTATATGTTTGTGTGTGTCCATGTGTCTAGGTCATTCACTGTCCCTCAGGTTGTGGCAAGTTGATATATATTGGGCAGCAAGATATGCCCCTTCTGTTTTGAAGGGCATATCTCTAATATTTTGAATCTCAAAATTTCATTTAGTTTATTGAAATTTGGAATTACAGAATTGAATTGGTTTTAATTAAATGTTCAGTATTTCATTGAAATTTTACATTTTGGGAGGAAATGCATCTTTGTCTCAACCTCAAAGGTTGAACAGTGACCACGTTTTTTTTAATTTGCCATTATTTATGGGTCTTCCTTGTTCAATTGCCAGTTTGTGGTCACTGAGCCTATACTTGGTGAGGATCTGCCTCTGCTTTCTGTCTCTGACAGTTGAGAGCTATTTCATAATCTCTGATAACATTCTCATCTACTTCAGCTTTTAGTTTTTTCTTTTCTAGTGTTTCAAATAAGTTTCTTTACATTGTGGTATAATGTGGTTTACTCTGATTGGTGTTTGGAAAGCGTTCTGAGACTGGTTAGTGTTTGTTTGAGAGGGGGGAGTTAGTCTCAGCATCACCTGACATAGAGGACTCTCTTTCTGGGCCCAGCTCTCGGGTTGGAGGGCTTTGGAATAGAGGGTGTCTAAGAGGCTGCTTTAAGGTGCTTATTATAAGTGGGTATCAGCCTAATTCTGATCGACAGGCATTTGTTGGTATTTTCCTTTGTGCGTGTTAAATGCATCTGCAGAATTTTACATCTAGAAATTCTGTTGAGTGTTGAGCTAGCTATGATGACTGAGTGGACCCCATATTTCACTACCATATGGATGTGCAATGGGCAGGATAACACTATCAAATATTTTAATACAGAATTTAATTGGAATTTGGAAGTTGTAAAATTTTCTCTTAATTGCATTCAGTTCTCTTGGAGCTTTTTCCTTAAGTGCATTTACTGCCATATTGAAACTTTCTAATGCTGTTATGGTTATACCAAGGTCGGTATAGCTAATACTGTGTTAAATGATTTGATTCTTTATGGTGAACTGGTATTTGTTTTCCTGACATCTGGGGCATTTTTGAAAAATAATATTAGTTTTCTGTCAGCTGTCGTCGTAGTCCTTGTTCAGTAGGATATAGTATGTAGTAGAACAAGGTCATCTGCATAAAACAAAGACTTCACCTCTCTAACTAGGACGGAGAGGCCAGGAGCAGCACATCGATCCAACTGAACAGCAAGTTCATTTATATACAAATTAAATAATAATGGACTTAAATTGCAACCTTAATGAACACCTCTGGGTTTGTCACAAATTTTAAAAGCACAGCTATTTTCCAAACAGGAGAATATCTCACCATTTTTGTTTGGTTTATGTGTTTGTTAAAGTGTGAAGGGTATTTACAGTGGGGTCCAAAAATCTTTCCCATTGACTTGAATGAGAATGTGGTCTCAGACTTTTTTTCTCAGACTCGCTCTCTGTCTCTGTCTCTGTCTCTGTCTCTCTCCCCCTCCCCCCTTTTCACTCATAATGATATCGCAGCAGGGGAAAGAGCTGGGGTCACATCTGGTTCACAGACCAGGTGGACAGACATGCACACGCACCGGCTAGAATAAAGCAGTAGCAGCAGGCATATGGGAAAACGGAGATGCAGGGTTGTTAGATTTCACAGCATACTTGATTGGCAGATGGAAAAAGGTTCTCAAACAGATTGCTTTAAATTGAGGACCAGAGTTACTTGTCCTGATTAACGGGGATTGTTTCTTAGTATCGGCAGGGAAAAAAACAGTCTGGGTTTGTTTTCAGTCACCTACAGTTGGTCTGATAACCTACTGGCCCGAGACTTGTAGGTTTTACTAAACTTAAATAATTTATTCCACTAGATGCTGTGAGGAAAATGTTTACTATCCTATAACCTTTACCTCTTTTCCATCACAGATGTTTTGAATCAAATGGAGAACACACCCACCTTGACTCCCAGTAGCGAGCTCATCAGCTCCAACTCATCAGCGGTTGCTGGGCCTGGTATTGCCGGAGGCGACCAGCTGACCAACTTAGACCTCAGCTCTCTTTTCTCTGCTGTGCCTGGAGGCACTGTGCCTACCGCTGGTATCGGAGTGGGAATTCCTGTCAGCAGTAGCAGCTCTAATGGCACCTTCACCATGGACCTTTCCCTGGTCAACTCAGGCATCCTTACCATTGATCCCTCCTCAGTTGGGACTGCACTCGGTACCAGCACTAACACCACATTGACCAAGACTGTGGACCCTCTTATCCTAGCAGCCAGTGCTGAGATGGGCCCCCACCATGGTCTGGAGGGAACAGTGGGTGACGTCCTGCCCCCACAGGGTACCCTAAACCTGGATGATGTGCCGACGGTTACCCCAGAGGCCCTGGGAACCCTTACAGCTCTCACCATGCAGGGTACTGGTGCATCTGTGGACCCCACTCTACAGCACCCACTCAGCTCCTCCAGTGCCCTGACCGTGGAGGCCACAGCCACCCTGGCTGTGGCTCCTGTGGCTGAACTGCTGGCTTCAACCTCTACAGTAGTAGAGATTGGTGGGCAGGGGGGAGCAGGGCCTCTGCTGGGCTGTGTGGAGGTGCTGGGGCCTCCGGAAGGAGGAAAAATTCTCACCCAGTTTGTTTTCCCCACTCACAGCAGCAGCTTCAGCCCTCAGAAAGATCCAGAACTCAATGCTGTGTCACCAAGCAGCTTCCTAGTGAGTAGCCACACAGTGCCTTTAGTTGGATATATTGGCTTTCTTTAATTGGATATTTAACTATTTATAACCCTTGCAAAGTGTACAGTTATGCAGGAAATGTAGAACATTTGCTTTTGTATTCTTTGGTATGAAGGGGTGGGATTTTTTTGTGAAAGGCACAAAAGTCTGCTATTATTAGCTGCACTGTGGTTAGTATTAGCACCCGAAAGTCAATATAATGTTGGTGGTTTTGATAAAGTGAACTGTAGCCTTATGTATACTAGAGCTGTAACCATTCCATGATTATCAATTTTCTCGGATAGACAGAAAATAATTCTGTAAATATTTTGTTAATCCACTAGCCGTCACTTTTTAAGCAAAAATGCTACAAATGTACTGCTTCCAGCCTCTCAAATGTTAACATATGCTGGTTTTCTAAGCCTTCTATGATAGTGCAATGAATATCTTTTGGTTTTTTAACTTTTGGTTGGACAAAAGAAGACATTTGAAGACATACCTTGGGCTATGCATAATTCTGATCCAGATTCCTATTTTATTTTTTTACATTTTTATGGACCAACCAGTTCATTAGTAATTTGGAAAATAATTAGCAGATTAAGTGATAATGAAAATAAGTGGTTGCAGCCCTAATGTGTACCCATTTTGTGTCAGGAGAGTGGAGGCTCGGCCAGGACTGACTACAGAGCCATCCAGCTGGCCAAGAAGAAAAAGAAGCAAAGAGGCCCATCAGCCTCATATGGTAACACACAGTGACCAATGTCTGGCTTTTATTTAATGCTCCTCATTTAGACTAGACAGAGACTAAAGAATAAAGTGACTATACAACAGTGATTGATGATGATGTTGTCTTTGCCCAATCCAGGGAGTTCAGGATCGAGCCAGAGAAAAACTAAAGTAGCAAAGGCAGCCATTGCTCCAGCACTGCTGGCTCCTTCTGGTGCTCGTTATGGTGAAGGAGCTGCAACAGCCAATGGGGGCCTGACTCTGCGCGACCCCATCACTGGGGCCCAGTATGTCCAGATTCAGCTGCTGCAGGTGAGATCCTAGGACATCTGATTACGATACAGTTTGTTACCCAAATAGTCTGTGTGTAGGTTCGATGTAGACACCTGACATTAAAATAATTGTTTGACATGTGTTGAAAGAAGTAGTTTTCTGAATGGGACAGCACCGGCTGCATTGAATAGTCACATAAAACAACACTGTTGTTAAGAGACATGCTGATCAAAGTGTGTGTACATGCAGGACGACCCAGCCAGTGATGGCGATCTGGCCTTCCAGCTCAGCTCTCAGCCCTCCAGCTCCCACTCTCAGCTCACTGTTGACTTGCCGGTCAACATTTTACAGGTGAGATAGTTTTCATATACAATTTCTGATGCCTTTAATTTATATCAACACTGTCAGCAGCTGTAATGAGAGGCAGAGTCATACAAGTAAACTTAGCGATACAGTAAAGTATTATACAACAGGTCAAACATTACCACACATGAAAATCATGGCATTGTAAGATTTGTGATGAAAAAAAAAATGAACAAAGTGATAAATGTAGATAAGAAAAGAACAGAAAAAACAATAAAAAAAAAAATCAGATTCCATTGCTAAGCTCTGATTGAAAAACAGCTGATGTGAACAGTATATTTGTAGTTAATACCATGTGTAAGCACAGGTGAAGTTTTATACATGGCATGAATGCAGAGTGGGGAAATAATGACTCCTGCAATATTCTTTTCAGTTATGATGTAAAACGACTGAGCTCTGTGACTCTGTTCATAGGAACCTACAGTGATGGCTGAAGATGACAATGGATCTGACAACTCCCAGTTCACAGGAAGCACTATCAATCTTCAAGACTTGGAATGACTACCACAGAACTGCATGACAGAGGTCTGATGCAGTGATCGATCTCTCTGACATCTCATCAATGTCCAGTTTACATCAAACTTGGAAGACTTGGAAAGCCTTTCTGGATGTGGTCAATATGATTTAGGGAGGTGGTGGACATGATTTCACAGATATTGCACCTTGAGGAGAGGATATGAGGATTCTTGTTCAAAAGATTATTATATGTTTATTTCTGAAGTCCAGTTTGTACCAAAATCAAACTTGAGAGCACTCTCATGTCAAAGAGACATATAAGGCTCCATATTCCTCTGCGTCCTGTGGGTTTTAACAGTAGCGGTGTCTATTCCATGGTGCCACATTGCCACTCATGCACACTCAGTGTGCTGTCTACGCTCCAGTTGCCTTACAGACACCTAACACTGTGCACACCTCCACTGGCAGGTTATCTGCTTTATTTTTTGCCATTTTGATTTGTTAAGTTTTGTTAGATTTATTTTTCTATGGCAGTAGCAAGTTCATGTTAAAAACATGCCTGTTCATCTGTTTATAATAGAGTATGCAATGATTTACTACCTTGTAATAATTTCATCTGTTTATTTATTATTTAGCTGTGGGTTTACAGAATGGCAGAGCCAAACACAGAGATGAATTAAAGAATTAAAGCACAATCAGAACAGTTTGTGGAGAGGCCCTCATTTCACTTTAATTATGGTATGCAGTGTTTTGATTTTGACTAAGATACAGTGGCTTTAGAAAATATTCAGACCACTTCACTTTTCACACCCTTGCAGAGTTCATTTTAAATGGATACAGTTGTCACTTTTGCTCATCAGTCTACACTCAGTAGTCCATAATGAGAAAGTGAGAGCACTTTTTTTGTGAACATTTTTGAACATTTAAAAAAAATCGAACTCTTTTCTGGCCTTCCATCTTAGCTTCCAACCCTCTAGCCCCCACTCTCAGCTAACTGTTGAGCTGCCTATCAACATTTTACAGGTAAGAAATCTCTCATTTATAGAAGTATTCAGACCCTTAATTCAGTATTTTGTAGAAGCCCCTTTGGCAGCAATTACATCTTTGAGTCTTCTTGGGTAAGTGTAGACACACTTTACATTTCTGCATTTGAGAAGTTTACCTCATTCGTCCTGGCAGATCCTCTCAAACTTGATGGGAAGTGTCTGTGAACTGTCATCCCCAAGCCTTTCCACAGATGTTTATAGGCTTTTAAGTCCTGGCTTTGGTTGGAAAATTCAAGCGAAGTCAGATTTGTCCCGAAGCCACTCCAGTGTTGTCTTGGTTATATGCTTTGGGTTACTTTTGTGATGAAAAGTGAGCTGTCCGAACCTCATGTCGTGCGCCCTGGAGCAATTTTTTAACATGGACCTGGCTATATTTAGCTGCAGTCATCGTTCCCTCAATTCCGACCAGTCTCCCTGTCCCTGCCACTGATAAGCATTCCCATAGCATGATGCTGCTGACACCATGCTTCACCGTAGGATTGCATTAGCCAGGTGATGAGCGTTGCCTGGTGTACGCTGGACATAGTGTTTGGAGTTCTGCCCAAAGGGTTACATTTTTGTCTCATCAGACAAGAGAATCTTTTTCCTCATGATGTCTGAGTAATTTAAATGCTGTTCGGCAAACTCCAAAGGAGCTGTTATATGCATTTTACTCAAAGGCGCTTCAGTTTAGCCATTCTACCATAAAGGCCTGATTGATGGGGTATTGCTGAGATGGTCGCCCTCCTGGCAGGTTCTCCCAGCTGTGCAGAGGACCTCTGTAGCTCTGGCAGTCACAGTTGGGTTAAAGGTCACCCTCCTGTACAAGACCCTTCTTGCCCAGTTACTCAATTTGGCTAGACAACCAACTCTTTAAACTTCTTCCATTTCACAATTATTGAGGCCATTGTGCTCCTGGGAACACTCAAAGCTTTAGAAATGGTGCCCTGTTTTATGCCTCATCGCATTGTTATCGCAGAGGTCTACTTTGAACTAAACAGTGCTTGGTTTTTGACCTGACATGCAGTGTGAATTGTAACCTTATATACACAGGCGTATACTTTTCTAAACTATGTCCAATCAAGTCTGGTGGCAACAGGTGGACTCCAAGTCCTAGGCACATCTCAAGGATAATTAAAGCAAGCAGGATGCATCTGACAACAATTTGGAGTGCCACAGCAAAAGGCCTCAATACTTTTGTAAATGAGAGATTTCAGTTTTTGATTTTTAATAAATCTGCAAAATTCCTAAAACCATGTTTTCATATTGTCATAGTGGGTTATTGACTGAAGACTGGTGGGCAAAAATGGCAATTGTATAATTAAAATTAAATCTACAATACAATAAAATGTGCAAAAAGTGAAGGGGTCTGAATTCTTTCTGAAGCCACTGTACCTGAGGATCATATGAGTCATGAAAGAAAGCATGTCAATATACACTCACCGAGCACTTTGAGGAGCACCATACAAATACTGGGTAGGGGCCTCCCTTTGCTTTCAAAACAGCTTCTGGTTTTCATGGCATGGATTCCACAAGATGTTGGAAACATTCTTTTGAGATTCTGGTCAGTGATGCACATTCATGCTGCGACTCCCCGGTCTACCACATCCTAAAGCTGTTCTATTGGATTCAGATCTGGTGACTGTGGAGGCCACTGAAGTGCATTGAATTTATTGTCATGGTCATGAAACTAGTTTGAAATTATTTTTGCTTTGTGACATGGTGCATGATCATGCTGGAAGAAGCCATTAGAAGATAGGTAAATTATGGCCATAATTGGATGCACATTGTCAGCAACAGTACTCTAACAGGCTGTGGCATTCAAACAATGATTGGTATTAAAGGGCTCAAAGTGTGCAAAGAAAACATTCCCCACACCACTACACCACCACCACCAGGCTGAACTGTTGACACAAGGTAGGTTGGGTCCATGGATTCACGCGGTTGACTCCAAATTCTGATGCTACAATCTGTATGCCTAAACTGAAATTGAGATTCATTAGACCTGTTTTGATGAGCCTATGCCCACTGCAGCCTCAGATTTCAGTTCTTAGCTGACAGGGGTGTGGAACGTGAGATGGTCTTCTGCTATTGTAGCCCATCTGTCTCAAGTTTCAATGAGTTCTGCATTCTGAGATGCTTTTTTTCCTCATCACAGTTGTAAATAGTGACTATCTGAGTTACCATACTCTTTCTGTCAGCTCAAACCAAGCTGGCCATTCCTTCCCATCAACAAGGCATTTCTGTCTGCAAATCTGCTGCTCACTGGATGTTTTTTGTATTTTTTACTCCATTCTGAGTAAACTGTAGAGACTTGTGTGTGAAAACCCCAGGAGATCAACAATTTCAAAAATACTCAATCCAGTCCTCCTGGCACCAACATTCATGCCGCAGTCAAAGTCACTGAGATTTCCCCCCCTTCTGATGCTTGATGTGAGGATTAACTGAAGCTCCTGACCTATATCTGCATGATATTATACATTGCACTGCTGCCAAATGATTGGCTAATTTGATAACTGCACGAGTAAGTAGGTGTACAGGTGTTCCTAATAAAGTGCTTGGTGAGTGAAATATTAAGCAGTGTTGGAAAACAATTTGAACAAACCTTAACAACTGTCAGAATTTGTCTAGTGGGTCTAGTTTATAACAGCTTAGTCCAATGTGTACAGCTGATTAAAGACTGCAAGTAATTGTATCATCAGGATTGAAAATGAAGGTATCAGTATCAAAGATGAGAAAATAACATTTGCACACACAGAGCCTCAGTGGTAGAAGTATTCAGATCCTTAGGTAAAAGTATCAATAAAACAAATTAAACATACTGCAAGTAAAAGTCATGCATTCAAATTTTCTTAAGTAGAATTAAAGAAGTATTATCAGCAAAATGTATTCACATATTATATATGACAAACCAATGCATCAATGTATAAGCAGCATTTTACTGTTTAGCTGCTCGAGGTGGAGTTCGTTTGAACTAGCATTATCTTTACCATTACTGTGTACTTTATACACAGTTTGGTAGTTTAGTCCAGTGCTTCCCAACCCAGGGGTTGGATCCCTCCACAGGGCCACTAGATAAATCTGTATGGTTGGTAGATGATGAATGGGAGAGGAAAGAAGAAAAAACTCAAACTTCTGCTAAATAAATTTGTATTAATTTCTGGACTTTTGCTTTTTGGAAAAAAATTAATTTACCTCTGAACCTCAAACAGTTACTTAAATAAAACCATGTCAGAAGTTTAGAGGAAAGATGTCTCTGGTGGTACTGTTAACAACTTATAGACATCTGAAACATAACAATGAGCCCCAATCAGACAGTTTCACAAGAGTCACAAGCTAAACAGGTTGGGAACCAGTAGTGTAATTTGTAACAATGTGTTTTATTTTATGAGGCGATTGTATCTTTTTTTCATGTAAAATCTGCAATCGGAAAATTAACTAGTAACTAGCTGTCAGATGTAGTGAAGTAAAAAGTATAATACTAGCGTCTGAAATGCAGTGAAGTAGCAGTATAAAGTAGCGTAAAGTGAAAATACTCAAAGTACAAGTACCTTAACATTGTGCAGTAGTCAAGTGTATTTAGTTTCTTTCCACCATTGCAGAGCTTTTGACTACAACTGAATGATAGTTTTATTATGCCTTCGCGCTGGCGTGTGTCGTGGCTGGAGCCATTATGTTTTCGGGTTGTCGGTCTGTCTGTCCTTCCCATTCTTGTGTACGCATTATCTCAGGAACGCCTTGAAGGAATTTCTTCAAATTTGGCACAAACATTCACTTCAACTCAAGGGTGAACTAATTAGATTTGGTGGCCTAGGATCAAGGTCACTGTGACCTCAGAACGCATTTTTTTTGGTCATAACTCAAGATTTCATACACTAATAATAACAAAATACACTTCATACTATTAATTAAATTTCTTCAAACTCTTCACTACATGTTTTTGGGTTGTCCGTCCATACATTTGTACTTCCGTACATATGTGCATTTGTACACTCGTCCGTACATCTGTCCCATTTTTGTGAAGGTGATATCTCAGGAACACCTTGAGGGAATTTCTTCAAATTTGGCACAAACATGCATTTCTGCCTGAGGGTGAACTGATTAGATTTTGGTGGTCTAAGGTCAAGGGCACTGTGACCTCACGTCCATCCCATTCTTGAGATTGCGATGCATCAAGAACGCCTGGAGGGTACTTCATTATATCTGGCACAAACGTCTCCTTAGACTCAAGGATGAACTGACTAGAATTTGGTTGGTCAAGGTCACTGTGACCTCACAAAACATGTTTTTGGACATAACTCAAGATTTCATACACCATTTAAGACAAAATACACATAACACCCTTCATTAAATACTTTCTTTCCTTATTTCCTTCTTTAAAGTCTTCAATACATATACAGTATTATGATTCTGGGCAGATATGGATGTAAACTGCAACTTGACTGGCTGGTGGAGGCATTCAACTGGAAGGCGATAATACTAGTTGAATAAAAAATTTAACTGGGAATTTAATGCAAAAAATAGCAAAATATTGCAGATAACCAGTGGAATTCTGTTAGGATTATAAGTAGTGTTCTGTTGAAGATACAGTCTTGTGATAATCTTGCCATCAAGCAGAGATATCCACTCTGCTCTTTATATTCACACGATTAATAAAAACAGCTAGATCTAACAATAGGCCCCATGCAGAGCCTGGTCAAACTCTTTACTTTATACTTCACTGGAGATACTGTGGCACCAGAGGGGGAGACAGGAGGTAACTGTATGAGGAGGGAATGATGGTATGAGATGATCTGCAGAATATAGACTTGTTGATGATTTGTTTTTTGGTTTGGTTTGGTTTGTTTTTTCAAAAATGTCTGTTGATATACTGTATTCTTATTATCAACTAATCCCATGAAAGACCAAAAACAACACTGGATTGATCCAACTAATGATGAAGAATACACATCCCACATCAGAGGTTGAGTGACCAGGCAATACCTCGAGACAGACTCCTGCCCCCCTGGAGTGTTGACTCTTTGAACCTGCCATTCCTTTGTTATTGCCAACTGTCAGCCAGACCCCCTGATCTACATACTGTCCCTTCTCTGTACCTTTTGACATGCTGTTCCCTCCCTACCCTTTGATCTTCTGTATAAAATGTTGCATTCTGCCAATATTCTGGGTGATTTACCCTCCCGGACCCACTTTCTGTGTCTGTAAGATCACTGTATACCAGTTTACCAATAAACACTGCACTACAGCAATCTTTGTAATAGAGACCTTGAGTGATTTCTTCAACAATTTGGTGCCTTGACCCAGATGGCAATACACTATAGAGGGGACTTTTTCCAGACCATTTACACACCAGCGACCTACAAATCCAAATTATACTAAGAGGTAAGGGATCTTTTTGAAAACGCAATTGTAGTTGCTGTGTGTTCTCGGACATCTCTGGAACTATAATCCCAAAGAAGTTGACGGCATCCAGATTTTGAAGTAAGTTTACTGTAAGTGGTTGTGAAAGGGGGGTGAATAGTGTGTTGAAATGTTAAGAAATGGTTGCCTTCTTGTAATATAGGAGTCTTCTTATGATTAGCTTGCCTCCTCCTAGCCTTAGACAATGATTCGCTCTTCTAAAGGTTTTAACATTTGAGGTAACAGAGAAATGGAGAAAGGAAGAATGGAGATAATGGCCAAAAAGAAGTAGAGAGGGCCTCTTTTTGGGAAACACAAAGAATAAGAGAAAGCCCAAAGTGTTTAAAAAAAGGGTAGGAAATAAAGAGAATGCTCAAAAGTTTCTAAAAAGGTATAAAAATAGGCCAGAGAGAGGAATAGGCAGGGCCAGTTGGGAAGAAGTAGGGGTGTGAGTCGCTCTCCCAGTACTTAGAGTTACTTTTTGTTCTTGTAAGGATTTGATTTGCTCTCCTTACACCGATGGGAATGACTTGTATCATCTAACATCTAACATCTAAGTAGATTGTTGATTTAAGGAAATAGAAAGTGCAGAAGGGATTTTACAGAGAAAACATGGGAAGTTATCTTAACAGAAGGTAAAGGAGATAAAAGAATACAGTGATGACAGTTTTCAGAGAACCTCAGATCTAATGTAAATAGTAAACAAGAATTATATTTATGAATGGTCTTCAGCCAGAAGGTTAAAGAAAAAATGCAACTGACTGTTAGGTGGTCAGGAAAACAAAAGACTGAAATGGTAGTGATAACTCAGCACCACCAGGATTTATACAGAACAAAAAGAACATATAATGCAAGAATTACTAATGTTCACCCAAGGGGGGCCAGAACTGTGGGCCAAGAGGTCATTCACACCATGGACAAACCCACACCTTACCCTTCCCAAACAGTGCCATGGGGAACTGCTATCATTATGTCAGGTAAGAGCTGTCCAGTCTTCTTCTAGTGATGAACTGTACCACAACATCCAACCAGGAAACTGGGTCTGCATCAGACAGTTCAGCCGAAAAAACACCCTGGTCAGAACCATACCAAATCCTACTCACCACCAACATAGCAGTTAAGTGTGAAGGTCATTCCATGTGGATCCATGCTTCCCACTGCAAGAGGACACCTTCTCCACCATGCACCAGAGATCAGCAGAAGGCCTCTTCACCATGTGATTCCTCTTCCTCACAACCTCCGGAGCCATAGAATGTTGGATGTAACCTAATCTGCAGAGGAGCAACACAGGCAACGGACTTCCAGAGGAAGGCACAGGACACCTACAGGTGCCAAAGGAACAGAGGAGTAACACAAGCACCGGTGTCCCAGAAGAAGTTGTGTCAAGCCTACATCCCAACAGAGGGAGTTACAGGTACCACAACCATGACCTTCCAGCATTCAACAAAAGAAGGAGCCCACAACCACCATCTACAACATACCTCGAACTACCAAATATGGTACCTGAGAATAGCCCAAAAATCTGCTATGTGTGTGGCCTCATCCGACACAGTACTTCCACTTATGGCTTTATCTGTAACTTCTTGAGACACATGCCATTTGCTACACCTCTGCAATTCCAAACACTGTACCTATCCCAATGAACCACAAACTAGACAATTATACTGTGATCAACACAACACCAACTGTTATTCCTTTAAGGACACTCCTAACCCCATCACCTTCACAATGGTCCCCAAAGACATTCCAGTGGTGTATCAAAGGTAAAGGAACCATCCACCTAGAAACATTCAAATGTGATTCTAAGTACCCTCTGTCAGAGGGACTAATTGTGAAATCCGAAGGAGGCGTGCAGTCGAGTCAATGTAGAACTTCTGATTCTGTTGATCATTTTATCACCTTGCTACAATTGTCAAAAAGTGCTCCATTCCCCTGCCAAAAGGATAATACTGGATTTGTGGAATGAAGGCTTATGAATATTTATCAAAGTCATGTTTATGGTATGTTTGGTCTGGGTCATGTGCTACCAGTCATGAAAGTCCTTAATTTGATTGTTAAAAGAGATCTGCGTACAAACGCACAAATACTATGGACATGATTCTTTGGTGTCCTCATTCCAAATTAGTCATGGCAGCTGTTTGATTGATGTTTGTTGAAAACTGCAGTGCCCAGCTGTTGCAGGAAATCACTGAAAGTTTATTGAAAACTAAACAAATTTCTGAGGTTATTTCAAAAATGTATATCTTCAATACTAACCAATGGGCATTGGGGTTGAGTGCCATAGACAGTTTTGAGACACAGACCAATACATTCTTGGTATTAGTCTTTTCATGGGATTTGCTGGCAATAATATAAAATAATATAGAATAATGGCAGTTTAATTCTGCTAAGCAATAATGCACATCATTGCCAGGTTGGGAAGTTTTAACAACCACATCAGTTGGTCTGAAAAAGCAACCCTGGAGCAATTGTTTCACTGTCTAGTGAAATGGTTTCATCTTCATGTATCTCAAGCTAATCTCAAAGGAATTTACAGAGACAAAAAAAGCAAAACATAAACTTGGAGAAATCTCACTCCTAAAGCAGTTTAACACTTTGGAAAGACATATCAGGCAGCTGAGACCAACGGAGATAACCCAGCAGCACCCTCGCTATATACAAAGAACTAGAGGAAAATATAGCTGAATTTGCAATAATTGTCAACTTATTAAACAGTAAGAAGAACAGTGAAATAGCAGATAAGAGGAGGAGAGAACACAATTCTTATTTAACCATTTTTAGAAAGAGATCTTTATGGTTTTTTGACCTTTGTTTACAAACTAAAAATGGAGTTGACCCTTACACATGGTAATATTCTTATTTCTATTTTTTCCAGCGCAAACTCATTTGCAATTCAAGTTAAGAATTTATACTTTTAAACAGCTTTTTTTTTGGGGGGGTTGGAAAGTTTGGAGTCTGCATTGTCCTTTGCTTTTTTCCATTTTATTTCTCATTTTAATACATTTAAAACTATAGCTACAATGTATTAGGTTGTTTTTTAGTGTGACAAACCGATGGGAGATGTGTTCAAAACTTATACTTAAAGCTGCCTCAATATTTTTATATTATTGATGGATAAAATTAATAAATGTGTGTAATGTGAAAGATGTGGCTTGCATTGACTACCTGACAGACAGCTATCACTCTGAAGTTCCCCCAGCTCTGCAGAACATTTTAGCATCTTTTAGCACACTGTTTTGGTTTTAGGCATTTTTCCGGGACAACCTCACTGTTCAGGTTCAATCTCAGTGCTCTCATCAGCCTTTTTTACATATATTTATTTTTCATATTTTTCTATGAAATAAATAAGGAGGACAGTTCCGGTCTCATGTATTATGATCATGGTAACTGTTGTTAAAGATTGACTTATAAGACTTAACATTTCTTCTCCTCCAATCTTTCTCCTCCTCTTCACTTGTCTTCCTTCTGTTTCCTCCTTACCTTCTCTTTACCTTTCCACTTAATTCTTCACTCTCTTTGCTTCACTCTTTTTACTCTCTTAATTTTCCCTGCCCACTCTCTTCTCCTTCCTGTCCAATCTTTAATATTAAATAGTATACTATTAGATAAAATACTTTGCTCAACAGATTCATATTGCTTGCTTCATTGTTGTATTTTATCGTTTAGGCTCTGTAATCATTTCTTTACCTTTCTCCTTCTCTCTTCTTCCTATCTAGTCTTCTTCCTACCTTTCCTCTCCGCTGTCCCTACAGGGATTAAAGCAAAAAAAATAAAAAATCTTCTGACTGCCCGACTGTCATATTCCCTATCTACGATTTGTAAAACAAGTTACAGAGGTGGCCCACATCAGCCCTTGACGTCTGTTAAACAAATAGCATATTAAATATGTTAAATTAAAAATATTTGTAGAACACCTGGTAGTATGATTCGTATGTCCAGTAACCCCACCCCTGATTCTAACCCTGGGTTATCAGCTGGGTTGAAAAGACATTTGTGGTGATGTTGTAGATTCACTTGACATTCGCTAGTGTCTGGTTGTGTTTTACACGGCAGTTTTCTCTAAAACTAAGTGGTTAGTAGGAGAAGAACAGTGATGTGAAGCTTTTGTAGCGAGCAGCCAGCCCCCCCTGTTGGCCAAAACAAGCGCAACACGAGAAGTCTACTCATGTTGTGCTTGTCCCTGGAAAACGGGGACACCTTGTCACCCTGTGCTAATGTCACTAAGTCTCTGCGGAATGTGTAAACAGGAATCTGTTTGCCAACACATTTGCTAACCTACAAAATTGAAAATATGTCCACGTTTTGATTATAAGTTGTTCTGCTGCCTCCAAGTAGTATCAATACCAGGAAAATATTCCAAATTTTTCTAAATATTCGAAAAATATTACAAAAAATATTTATGCATTCAAAATTTAATTTAAGTAAAAGACACAGAGGTATTATCATCTTAATACACAATAAGGTGTCCTAAGCAAAAGTACTCATTACGTCGAATACCTCCTGCTTAGTATTGTTACATATATTATAGTATTGGATTATACTTAACTACTATAGCACCACTGTGACATAAGACTTAAAGAAATTAGTGAGAAATACAGACTGGTGATAAATTAAAGGAAGAACCTGTAAAAGTGGAGAAACAGAATGATATTGCCCCCCATCCTGAGGACACGAGGCATCACTGAATGGTTTGAGGAGGATGAAAATGATGTGAATCATATGTTGTGGCCTTCGCAGTCATCAGATCTCAACTCAACACCACCATCATCAAAAGACAAATAAGGGAATATTTTATGGAAAACTGGTGTTCCATCACTCCAGTAGCGTTCCAGAGACTTGTAGAATCTATGCTAATGTGCATTGAAACTGTGCTGGTGGTACGTTACTATACTAAGACACTTTCTGTTGGTTTTTCCTTTATGCGTCCCCCATCCTTATATTGTTGTGTACTTGATGTTGTTTAATCAGTTAAAAATGTTTCCAGCACTAATTTCCATGTGTACCACTACCTACAGCAAGTAAAAGTATTAAAATAGCTTTTGTTACTGAAAGTGTTTATTTAACCCTCTCACCAGTTGGCACTGTCCTTTTCTCAACAGGAATAGAAGAAGAAAGACCCATAAGAACAGGTAGAATTTCCATGTAATCCCTAACACAATGAGCACAAAGAGAAAATAATTAAAAATGCAATGATGCCTCAGACTCTATTTTCAGCTCCTTCCTCCAGGGGCTAAAATGTGGAAAGGTGGGGTAGAAGAGGTGTGCCACTTTGTAGCCAATTATGTGAATACACCTAACTGCAGATGCCATTCCCAGAATAACACACAGTCTCTCTCCTCGTGATCATATGTCTTTCAAAAATGTTGGAGTGCAGTTTAAACAAGCAGCATGTTAAAGAATAACCTAATGCTTTTGAAAAATTTCCCCTCAAGATTGACTGGTTCACCAACATTGTTCCTCACAGACTAAGTTCCTCTCTGTATGAGGAAGTGTTGTTGCTGTGAGACCAGTTACTGATAGGTCCTGAGTGTGTGTGACCCAGAGTGACCTACACTTACCTTCGACAGGCCTCTGATAGGCTTGCTGATGGCTAGTAACTGACCTGTTCTAATGTAATTATGCTGGGACAGTAGCGTGATACTAGAGTTACAGCAGAGGAATGGAAAAATATACATTTGAGGTAGAGCTTCAAAGTTCATTCTTGACCTTGCAAACAGCAAAACAATCTCACCACAATGTCCATTTAGTGTTAAAAATTACTATAACTGTAATGTATTTGAAAGATTGCTCATAAACCCAAAATCCCTGCATCAAAAATGACATAGTCCTTCACACAGTTTGTTCACAAGCTGGACAAACTTGCTTTTTTCACAACTGGCCATGCTCAAGATGCAGTTAAAAATGGTAAGCTACACAGATCTCCAGAGCAAGCATTACTGACTCACTATTTTGCTGGAAACTGGCAAGGATCCACAATTGTGTGGGCCTTATCAACCAATATCTCTACTAACCTCAGATTACAAGATCCTTTCTAAATTGTTAGCATTACGTTTAGAAAAGGTGTTGCCAAATTTGATTAATATGAATCAAATGGGTTTTATTCAGGGACGTTCCTCGTTTGGAACTTTGTTTTTGAGGTTATGGAGAAAATGAATTTTGATCCTAATTTTATTGATATAGTTCAAATAAGAGTCCCACTGCTTGTATTTAAACAAAAATTTCTGCAGAATTCTCTCTCTCATGTGGTACTAAACATGGATGCTGCCTTTAACCACTTTTATTTGCTATTTTGTTATTGAGCCCCTTGCTATCTTGATTTGAACACATCCATTTCTATACAAATTTCAGATAAAATACCCCACGTTATTTCGTTATATACTGAAAATATATATATATATATATATATATATATATATATATATATATATATGTTTTTTAGAGTTGATTAGTCCACGTGGTTTTTACTCCAGATTTTAGAAGGAGTGTTTCAGGCTATAAAGTTAATTTATCAAAGAGTATCATTATGCCACTGAATGACAGTGAGAGAAGATGGATCTCTCCATTCTTAGAATTTAAAATAAATCTACATAAAATAATTAATTTAGAACTGCAAATACCATATAATATGGAATAACGTTCGTCCTGAATTATAAGCTGCTGATTAGCCCAGTAGAAAACTTAAAGAGGTAGGAAAGTCTTCCTTTAAATGTTTTGGGTTGTGTCAGGGGTATTAAAATTAATGTCTGTCCAAAGTTTTTTTAATCTTTTACAAATGTTGCCAGTAACTATTGAAAAATCCTATTTTGTCCTTCTTAATAGACTAGTTCAACCAGTTCTTGTGGACATGGAGGACTTCTACTAAATTTTGAAATCTTCTAATGGCAGCACACACCTGAGCAGTTTGGATGTGGAGAAAGGCATTGGCATACTCAATTACATGGAAAGATATAGAGAAGTATTATTGTGCTGATATGATCTTATCCACTGTTCCTTTTATTTCTTCATGTGATACTTTATGCACCAAACCTGATACTCAACTGATTAGACATACAGTACCTATGAGATCAAAAGAAAGACAGGATGTCTTCAGTCTTTCTATGTTAAGACCCCTTGCTTTTTGAATACTATTACTCAGCCCTGGCGTGTACAAAAGGCCTTCAAGTTTTTTGAGACCTATATAATGAGGCCGAGCTATTAATGTTTTGAAAAAAAAGGGGGCTGCTCTCCAATATGTATACCAATCTCATCAGTCTAATTGGTGATGAAGAAGTTAACGCATATAGAAAAAATGGGAGGATGATCATAATTTAAAAATTGAAGATGGCTGCTTGGAATGAATATGTGATAGCAGTCAAAAGTTTTAGTTTGACATTAAATACAGAAAATTACAATATAATTCGATTTATAGACTATATTTGATACCAGAGAGGCTTCACTTAATGAACACAAAGTACTACCCATTATGTCCAAGATGTAAATTTTGGAATTTGATGGAAATTTTATGTATATGTTCTGTAATTGAATTTGTTTTCCTTTAGGAAAGATGTTGTGGAAACCTTGTCCACAAGTATCGGAGAGAATATACTTATGGAACCTTGTTTGTTTCTTATAGGGGATACTTCAAAGCTTATAGCCCATACCAATAATAGCAAAACGTTTCTAAATATAGCAATAATAGCAGCCAATGAATGTATTGCACTGTGTTGGAAAGTAATACCCCTTCTGTATGAATGTGGTTTAATGAGTTGTTATCCTGCGTTCCTTTATCATGGAAACAGCACACAAAGGAACTGAAATAGGTTACTTTCGCTCATCAAAATAAAACATAACCACCACCATTTTAAAACAAAGGTCAAATTAGTACCGATGGGAAACTGTGTCATTTTAATGGTCAGCAGAGACCTGATAGACTCACTGCTTGACTTGCATTTGTGTAGTGACTCTGACTTCAATCCAATTCAATTTTACTTATATAGCGCCAGATCATAACAGAGGTTATTGCAGGTCACTTTTCATGTAGAGCAGGTCTGGACCAGACTCTTTATAGTTATATTTACAGAAACCCAACATTCCCCCATGAGCAAGCACTTGGTGACAGCGGTAATGAAAAACTCCCTTTTAACAGGTAGAAACCTTGAACAGAAACTGGCTCATGGTGGGTGGCCGTCTGCCTTGACCAGCTGGGTTGGGGGGGGGGGGGCAGCATAGTAGACGTATAACATAAGATGTGTAACAATAATGAGACTAATAATAAAACTAATAATTATAATAATAGGGTGAATAATAACACTAGTAAAACTAAATATAACAGTAGAAATGATTGTCATAATATTTGAAGCAGTGGGTGATGAGCCGCATCATGGAGACAGTAGGTAGTTTGCAGTCACAGATCCAGACTCTGCAGCTCCAGAGGCAGAAATACCTGCAGAAAGCGACAGGAAGAGAGCGGAGAGAGACGAGAAAGCACAAAACTATGGGAGAGAGAAGAAGTCAAGTTAGTAATGAGCACTGATGCCATATGAATGCGTGTAGATGAAGGGGAGGAGAGAGGATCTCAGTGCATCATGGGAATTTCCCTGGCAGTCTAGGCCAATAGCAGCATGACTAGGATGTGGTTCAAGACAAGCCTGAGCCAGCCCTAACTATAAGCTTTATCTAAAAGGAAGATTTTAAACCTAATCTTAAACATGGAGAGGGTGTCTGACTCCCAGACCCAAACTGGAAGATGGTTCCACATTAGAGGAGCCTGATAACTGAAGGCTCTGCCTCCCATTCTACTTTTGGAGATTCTAGGAACCACAAGTAGGCCTGCGTTCTGCGAGCGCAGTGTTCTAGTGGGGTAAATGGGGTACTATGAGCTCTATAAGATATTATGGTGCACTGACCATTAAGGGCTTTGTAGGTGAGGAGGAGGATTTTAAATTCAGTTCTGAATTTTACAAGGAGCCAATGCAGAGAAGCTAACACAGGAGAAATATGATCTCTTTTCCTAGTTCCTGTCACTACTCACCTGCAGCATTCTGAATCAGCTGGAGAGGATTTAAAGATTTGTTTGGACAGCCTGATAATACGGAGTTGCAATAATCCAGCCTAGAAGAAACGAAAGCATGGACTAGTTTTTCTGCATCTTTTTGAGACATGATTTGCCTGATTTTTGCAATGTTACGTAGGTGAAAAAGGCAGTCCTTGAAGTTTGTTTATGGTGAGAGTTAAAGGACGTATCCTGGTCAAAGAGAACTCTGAGATTCCTAACAGTGGTGCTGGAGGCCAGGTCAAAGCCATCTAGAGTAACTATATCATTAGATAATATGTTTCTGAGGTGTTGGGGGCCAAGCAGAATAACTTCAGTTTTGAGGTTAAAACAGTGAGTGGGTTTGTTAACTTGCCCTATAAGAGAAGATTAAAAAGATTTTAATAACCTTTATGTTATAAACTATTCATATATCCTCGTCATTGTGAATACTGTTTCATTATTCAGGTGCAAGGCAAACAAATAAACCAATTATGGTCTTTTTTCCACTCTCTGCAACTTATTTTCCAATTTTCTGTCATTTCTATGTCGTTACTAACTTTAAAAAAAAAAATAAAACTCCAACTCAATGGACTTGGACCTACCTTAAAATACTCATAAACTGTTCTGCTTAAAGCAATCCGATTAATCACACAATCATTAAGATATATATACAAGATACGAATATTTCTCATGTACTGTGTTTTGGGTTTCAAACTGGGATCATCCAGATTTTTCGAAAGGTTTTATACTGTATTTCTGCTCCTGAAAACATTTTGTCCTCTACTACATCCTGGAATTCAACTGACCCACTGCTATTACGTCCCCCGCGGCTGTTATTTATCGTGATAACAGCTTACAACTACGGATCCCACATGCTCTTCCACGCAGCAGAACCCTTGACTGACGGACCGGACGACCCGCCTCCTTCCCCACCACAACCGTCCAATGAGGCTGCAGAGCGGGGACGAGCCTTCAGGAGCAGCCTCTTATTCCTCACTACACTAACCCTGTAACACACTGGTAGTCATGTGACGGTCATATAGTACAACTCAGTGAGCACTCAGTCCAGTCGAATGCTACCGCTGCCGAATGGCGTGTCTCAAGGGCAAACCCTGCGCTGGTAACAGACTGCCCCGCCGGATGCACCGGATAAAAGCGACCCCCCCCGCACTGGGAGTGTGTTTGATCTGAGCGAGCGAAGGTAAGTTTGGAGGTTCATTTTCTCCGTTAACGGGTAGAGGGGCTGCACGTTGCGCGCGCGTCTGCTCGGTGCCATACGCTGCAGCAGGGCTGCAACGAAAAAACATGTTTACGTTGAGAGCGGAGACGCGCGCCAACTCAGGCGTAACGCACCGCGCAGGGGGACGTGCAGGAAACCAGCACGCAGTCCCGTAGCCAGTTGTGGATTACTGTGGGGTTCTGGTCCAGCTCAGCGGCAGTTTAACATAAGAATGCAGATGAATTCATTTTGAGGTTTCGGGCTCCTATCCGCATCTGCGCATGTTACGGGGTTTATGAGTTCTCCGACCAACGCCGTCTCCTAATTCATAGTTAAAATGAATGATGATCTTAGGGCCGCGGTTGTATAAGAATGCGCTCTGCCATTAAGCAAAGAATTCCAGGCTTGCCTCTCCATGAACATGAATAGAAACGTGCGCCGCAAAACATGCGTAAGGCGATAATCACTCACCAACCTGCATTCTGCATCAGATGACCGATATGTAAAACATTCCCTCCCCAACTTCAGAGGCAGGGATGTGAGTGATTCACTGCACTTTAAGTGTCTCGTAAACAAGCAGGGCAGGTGATTTATGCATGCAGCGGAGGAGCGCACACTGCTGCCAGCTGCCCCATGCGGTGTTTTCTGATAATAACGTTGGCAGTTTCTCTTTTTTTTCTTCCCCTGGCTGGGTTTACTCTCGGTCACTGAGACCATTCAGGGGCCCCTGGAAAGGGAGTAGGAGATAGAGGCCGGACGGTGGATTGGGAGGGGGGGGGGGGGGTAAGCTATTTATGTAGTCGATTGTAGGACCTTACAAAAAAAAAAAAAAAGCCCTAAGTTTTATACATGAAACAACTACAGCCTACTGATCCCAGTCTTATCTATATTTTTAAGTATTATAGCCTAATACTTAAACTTGCCATAATAAAAAGAGATAAGGTTGTTGAAAAACAATCCCATTACAATAACAAGGAGATTAAAAAGCACGAAGTTAAACAATATAAATGTGGCCATATAGAGTAATAACATTACTACTATTACCATAAAAGATGACATAAAGTACAGTGAAGTCAATATGTGAAAACCAAAGGATGATATACGAGCATACAAGAAAGTAAACTAAAGCCATTAAATTTTTGGAAAATCACAGTAATATCACAGGACAAAATAAATTATACCATAGAAAATGAAAATTTCCTCACCAAAAAAATCTGGCTGATTAGTTGGATTTTTAATTTCTGATGGTTGTTTTAGAGTAAGCTCTCATTGCTGCACCACAGGCATAGTATAGTTTATAAGGTGTCTATAATTACTGTGTTGTACTCATGCCACAGGAGATAAAAAAACAAAACAAAACACTCACGTAATGACTTAAGTTTCTATGGAAATATTGTAGTGATGTCCTGTTACGGAATAATGTATGGAGAGAAAATAATGCATATATGTATTATTTATACGTGTTTTATAAGATGTACAAATGTGGTTTTATGAAGTAAAAATAGTATACTTGTATTTCTGATATATTCTCTTCATAATGATGGTTGTGGGGATATTACGCAGCAAAGTAGTCTAGAGTATACAGTAGGAGTTTCCCAACATGGGGATAGCTGGATAATTCTGAGGAGTCACACGATGATTAAAAGGATAGAAAACAACACAACATGCAAAAGTAGGCTTGACAAAATATTCTTAACTCAAGGTCCACTTGCTAGATTTATTTTGGGGCTCTAGCTGCATCTGATGGCCTTTATCGGCACATGGATGACATTTTTAAAAATCTCTTTGTAAGGTCAATAATGAACCCTCAAGCTGATAATAATTTATATTTTTTCTCAAATATTTGCTTTTTAGGAAACCAAATTATTAAAGGAATCATTTTGAGAGGGAACAGTCACTATATGGTTGAATTGTTCATAGCTCATAGAAATCTCCTGATGAGGGGTCAGAAGCAGGGATTAATTAGGTGTAAAGGGTCGAGCAAGAAGGTCGGGAACAAGTGAAGTAGAAATACTGTTTAAGTGATACTTGTATAAAACCAACCCCATAGGTCGTCTGTGCAAGCACCTTATTATGACCTACTGTATAGTTATGTTTTAATGTTAGGTGACCTCTAATGGACATAGTAATTATGATGGGAGTAAAGGAAGAAGTTATCTTACATAATATATAGAGCGACAAAGTCTATGGTAGAAGGTGGATGTTGAGATGGATGGATGGGTCAGCAAAACACACAACTTTCACTGAGGAGGCCACTGTTCGTTTCCTTTGTGAAACTGATAATCGGTGTTTCTCCATGACTGTTTCACAACCTTAACCACATGATTAGATTTTTCATTCAAAGACTTTGAATACCATCTCATACAGGCTAACAGGTGGATTAGAGGACATGGAATCTTATCATGCATTTTTCAAGAGATATATAATCTAAACCCACACCTTATTGTTTTGAGTTTGTGCAGAAGGCATATTTGGGATTAAGATTAACAGACTTCTCTCTGTCTGTTTTTTTTTCCATTTAGACAGACTGTATCCTGGCCTGAGACCTTGGATTGCAAGAGTGTTTCCCCAACACTTACTTTTTCCAGTGTGAGAGAGAATGCCAGGTGTTTCACTTCTCACCAGAGTGGGAAGTGTGACCTTCGTGACCTGGGTTTGTTTCGCCTGACTTTCTCAGATAGGAAAGTCAGGAATAATTCCCTTACAAATCATTCTCAACACAGACTCTGAGTCCAACAAGAGACAGAGGTTTGGCATTAACCAGGGATGGTAGATAACTTCACAGCCAGCGAGGAGACTTTCCTTCCGTACAGTGGCTCTCCACCAGTCTACTGGTTGTCTGACATAGTGACAGACCTGGGCTCCTACCAGATGATGCCATCACCACTTTCAGAGGATGACCTGAGTGAATCATCCAGCCCTCGTTCCTGCTCCAGCCCAGACTCCCAGGTGCTCAGCTCCAGCTATAGCAGCAACTCCAGTGCTGAGAGCCAGGATAGTATGCTCGACCAACTGCTTTCCCAGGCCTCTTTAGGAGGTGCCAACTGTGTCTCGCCAGGGTCTGTGGTGCCTATACCATTAACCTCTTTCCTCTGGGACTCATGGAGAAATGAGCCCATCAAAAATGAGCCTGTAAAGGAGGAAAATTTTGATTTCCTCAACTGGTCCAATGTGGAGACAGAGGAACAACTTGGAGGGTCCTTCCAGCCCACTCTGGAAGAGATTGAAGAATTCCTTGAGGAGAATATGGGGGTTGTTACAATGAAACAGGAGATCCGGGATGGCTGCCCAGGGTTGGGAGTGGGACTGGAGGAAGCTCTTGGTCTAGAAGTTGGCCTCGAGTTGTGCAAAGAGGCATCCTCTGAACATAAGCTAGAGCCAGAGGCCAAGTATTCAGACCAAACTGACCCCACCGCCAGCACTGCTCACCTGGCCACTGCTGCCTCCAGTGAGACCAAAGCTACCTTAGTTAACCACACACATGAATCAAGCATTGTGGTCAAGAATGCATCTGTCGACAAACCTTCATCGGCAGACAGTGGCACTAGTGATAGTGGGATGGCAGTCATCCTACAGATTCAACCCTTTCAGATCAAGCAGGAGCCCACAGTAGTGCCTCTTACCCCAGTAGCCCAGCTCCCACAGCCTCCCCCAGCCTCAGACATCAAAATTGCGCAGCTACTGGTCAACATCCAGGGTCAGACCTTTGCCCTGGTGCCTCACATGGCGCCCTCCCCTAACCTTAACGTCTCCTCCAAGTTTGTACGCATTGCTCCTGTCCCTATTGCAGCCAAGCCTCTTGGGCTTGGGGATAGCTCTGCCGGCCAGGGATCAGGGATTCTTGGTGGCAGTCAAAAGTTCCAGAAGAATCCAGTGGCGGATCTTATCAAAATGCACAAATGCACTTTTTCTGGCTGCACCAAAATGTACACCAAGAGCAGCCACCTGAAGGCCCACCTGAGGAGGCACACAGGGGAAAAGCCTTTCGCCTGCAACTGGCAAGACTGTGGATGGAGGTGGGTTCTGGGGAGGGAAGGTTGAACTGACTGAATTAATGTGTTTGTACACACCTTTAAACACGCAGGCCACTGGTTGACAAGATCACTCATTCAGCTCACAGACAGAATGTTCTCTGTCCATGCAAAATTACCATCACTGCAGCTTTTTTGTATATTTGTTTGTTCTCTTAGAAGATTAGTCTAAAAGATTGACTTATTTATGACTGGTTATATAAAGCCTATTTAAAGATTTGTTTATTCGCAGGATTGAGTAATAACGGCACAATCTAGCATGAATATGGATGTTTAAAAAGGGCTTAACCCCCAATTTGTTAGTTTGTCCTTTTTGGAAGCAGCAGTAATTATATGTCAGTGGGACATGACTATGTACTGTGCCTAGTGTCGTGTTGCTCACATGAAGCAATTGTGGTGCAGATTTTAACTGACACTTGAACTGACCTGTCGCTATTAATACTGGCAAGGTGGCTTAGAAGGTCTTCAGAGCCAGACCCTCCACGCCTTCCCAGAGTTCCAAGCAACTACAAATGAGAGAAGCAGCTTGTCAACATGAATGTCATTATTCGTAATGGGGTTCATTACAATGCAAACAAAACTTTATTGTGCCTCTGTTTGTGGAATGCCAGCAAAATGCTTCAGCAACGAGACAGAAAGCACACAGTTAATCAAGGATCTATAATAGAAAAGTCAAGAAAAAACACTCATCCTGTTTTCTTTTCACTAAGCCCTGGAGCTGAAGAGCTCTTAATGGCTGTCATGCAGCCTCCCAAGTGTTAATTGCATTGACGTGAGGTGGAGGGTTTGCTTGCACAGTCACACTTCTTGTCAGGCAGTGAGATATCTGGGAGAATAGCCTCCCTGTCTTTTTTTTACGGATGTAAACTAACCCCAGCTGTGCAGTTGCTGGTGCAGTATGAGTATATGTGTGTAGGTGTATTTGTGTATATAAATGTATAAAGCAGCAAAATCTAATTTGGAACCTGCTGTGTGTATAGAGAAAGGCAGAGAGAGAACTTGGATGTCTTCATCAGCGAGACAGTTCTTTGCTCATTAAAGTAAAGTGTCTTTGAGTTGCCAGAGTTGTACTTACTGTCGGCCAGCCTGTTGATCAGGCCAGCCAGTGAGACTCACTCAACTGAAACATGAGAACAAACACATTATTTGTTAGAATGAATGTGAATACGGCCGATGCCACCCAATCTTGAAGTATGTTATTGAATTGATGTACAGTGGGGTACAAAAGTCTGATACCTGTTAGCTATGTAGGTAGGTTCATCTATGACGCCTCCACTGCTTCAGAGTTAAAAGCTAACAGGTGAATTCATATTTCACGTTGTGGTAATGTTATTGTGGGGAATTGTACTTTAATAGGCAGCAAACAGCTTTAAATTATCCATAATTCTGACATCTGTGGTGTCAATCCAAAATCCAAGTGGCATGATTACCTGTTCAGCATGGCTCACGAGTTTAATATATTTGGCTTTAACAAAGAGAACAACAACAACCTAATCTATTGATAGGGCAAAAGCAGTGTATTGGTCTATTGGTAGGTGGATATACTGTACCTTCAATGGACCTAGCCCCGACCCCCCCACTTTCCCTGGCCACGCTTAACTACAAAGCTTGTTTAATTTGAAGGTCGTGTAATCTCATGTGGAATGTAACTATGTACATTTACTTAAGTACTGTACTCAAATATCAGTTAAAGGTACTTGTACTTTACTGATGTGTTTCCAATTTGGCCAACTTTATACCTCTGCTTCACAACAATTCAAATGGAAATATTGTACTTTTTAATCAACTATATTTAAATGGCAGCTTTAGTTACTATTGTCTTCACAGTTTAAAATATGATGCACTGCTATAGATTACACTGCCCAACAATTTATAAAATAGTTAAAATTAGCTTCAGCAAGACCAACTACAACAGTAAAACGTTGCTTACATATTAGTGTATCAGTGATAATAATTCAATAATATATAAGCGTGCAGCGTCCCTCAGTAAGAACGCTACGAAATATTATCTGGTTTTGCTGGCAGTTTATTCGCAAACAGCCACTGTGGGCCAGAGCCAATGCCAAAACAACCAACTCGTTATCTTTGCTGTTAGCTCTATGAACTGAAGATCAACCAGCAGAGAAAGACTGTAACATGATTGCTTGTAGTCTGCAAGATGTACGGCGATACGTATCTGTAACTATTTTTAGGTAGGTATACAGTAAATCCTCCTGCCCAGAGGTGGGTATATGTCGTATACTTGCGTGTATGCACCACTACACCTCTGGGCAACAGGGTATAGTGCGTCAGAGTGGCAGTGCTTTAGCCTGAGCAAACCTGTATTAGTTCAAATTCCTATTTCCAAACTTTTAATACAGTTGGTTTTCAATCTCCAGTTTCTTGTTTTTTTTTGTTTTGTTTTGTTTTGTAATAGAGTTGCAAAGTTATTCATTTGTTGCACAGGAATTTTCCTGCTTGAGTAATCAGTACAAAAGATGAAAAACCGTGTTAGAAAATATTTGGTACTTTGTAGATAAAAATGTAAGGAGAGCAATCAACTATTGCTCCCCAAGGATTGCTTCAGTAAGAAGCATTCCTTTACTGAACTGAAAGTCCGCTGCATGCACTGCTAATAGTGGACAGAAGCCAAATATGACACTTTGTAAAAACCTGATATAACACTCATCAGTTTAAATAAGTTCATGTTAATATTCTGGGTCAATTTTGGATGAACACAACTATTGTGAAAATGTTGTGTTCCCAATTGCAATGACAAGCACTGTGAATTTGTTCGGACTAGCCTCCATACCAATGGCAGCTGAGGCTCGTGGGTTTTGTAGCATTTAGCCATTTGCCATACCCAACTGATGCAAAAAGCGTGATCTCTCAGTAAAGGAAAGCATGGGAATTTACTTTCAGAACCAGAAGCTCCTCACACTTTGCAAGTCTGTGCTTATTATTTCATTGCACTTTATTTTCGTTTTATGAAGTTAAATTGAATGGTTGTTTAAGTTGGCTTGTGTGTAAACTATTACTTAATGAAGAAGGAGAAATATAAACCTTAATACTAGACCGCTGGGGGTCCACTGCTCTAAGCACTCAACGCACACTCAGCATAAGGATTTACCACTCTGTTGATGTGTGCTTTTCATGTGACCTGCATTGTGCATTGATCTATGTATATGCCACAGCTAATGCCATAGGCACATATTTACTTGTGCATGAACACATTACTCAAAGACTATCCTAACCAGTGAGCTGTTATGTATTTTGGCTTCTGATTGCTACAGCTTGCAGAGATCAGTCTTGGAGAAACCCGCTCATTTAAACATTCAATCATTTATAAACCCTCCTTTTGCATGCAGGTACTGACTGATCATTAATATCTCATAAAAGCTTTTTGTTGATCCATTTGACTATAGAACCAACCTGGCAATCTGCCACCTGTCCTTGTAATGCTACACAAGTGTGTCCTAATACATGAGGGGAGCTGCAGAAATTTGTGCAGTAGTAATCTAGGCTGTCTGTTCTGACTAACAAAGGGCTCTTGTCTGTACACAAAAAGCAGGATCTAGTTTGGATAGAAGAGTGAGTGTGAGAAACAGTGTGTAACTGTATGTGTAACCCACTGTATGTGTTGGGGTAAATGAGGGGGCTGACCAAAGGAAGAAAAGTCTGGGAGATGCAAGCAAGCAAATGGAGTAAGCAGCAGAGAGTATCTTAGATTTTCAGTTATGCACACAGTCGCTTGAAGGGAAGAGCAGTGAGGAAGCGGAGCGAACAAACACAAAGTGTTGAATAGTAACCATGACTGTGGGCTAGGAACGTCCAGGCTGCCATGCTGCATAAAAGGGAAGAGATGTATCAGTCAAGGTTCCTCACATAGACTTGGAGGAACAGGGAGGGAATAGCAAGATGGAAAGATGAACTGATTGTGGTACTGTATGTGGTACTGCAAATGTATAACAATGTCAGCCCAGACTAAACCAAATTTACAGTGCAAAGAGCCCCTGCAGGAAGATCGACGTCCAAAAATGTTTAATTTCGAGTTTAGTAGACTGTTTTGCTGCTCGGCTTAGCTCTGAATATTCTGATAACATAGACATCGGAATCATTCTCATGTCCCCAGTAGGTCAGTAGCTCCAGTGCTTAAGGCAGTAAACTACTACATTAAATAGCAACAGTTGATAACTATTGTTGTTTTTGTAATATGGCAGGAAGATGCATAAACTTTGAAAATTAATTATTATTAACTTAAAACAGCTGTGGCTGGCTTTAACCTTGTATGGGCCCTGGGAGAAAAATTTGCTGTAGGGCCCCTATCGACCCCCATCCCCTCCAAATTTATTTTGGAATGTGCACCATGTGTGTAGCACAATATAAACTACATAATTGAGGTCTTTAATCCTTGATTTTGACACATAGCCCCTTTACAAATTACCAAAACCAAATGAAACCTGGAGCTTGAGCTTTTGGGGTCCCAAATTTTGAATATTTTTCTCAATTAGTTATTGACCCTTGAGAACAGCTGATGTACCCATGTCTATTTTTGGTGTCATTTAGTGAGCAACAACTCATTCACTCTTGGTCTGTGAAGTGATTTTTTGTGTTACAGCATCCACAAAGAGAAGAGAACGTGAGATTATAGTACATTATTCCTGTTGCAGTTGTGATGACATTGGGATAGATACCAAACAAAGTTTGTGCTGCAAGAGGTTGCACAGCGTATCGGGAACAAGAACTGGAGCACTGTCTTTATCATTTAAGATAATAATAAACAGTATTACCAGTTACTAGTTAGTGTTATCATTGGTGTTCTCACTTCCGCCAAAGGTAAACACACGATAGAAAAATGTATTTTTCTTATTGGTCCTTCACTTGGATGCTGGAGCTCAGACACTTTAAAGCAGAGATTTATTAGATCTGTCCTTAAACATGTCTGGAAGGAATCTATAAAGGGATGCTTCGTTACATCCTGTAGAAATCAACTCAGAGCTTTGGAGCACATAGAGCTGTAAACAGTCTCCCATCATATGCTGGTCCTATGAAAACAGTAAAGTAGTCCCTGAGAGTTCAAAACAAGCATGTCATATCTTGTGTCAGTTTTACTGATGACCTACAAGAACCTGGCAAACTTACTGTCAGACTGACAAATAAAATTTTAGATTATGGCCTACAGTGACTCATCTTAGTTTGTGCTTCAGTGTTAGCATGGAACCATTCACTGAGCAATTAGATTACTGATTTAAAAGGTCCCTTAATGTTGGGGATAGCCTTCTGGGAGTAATGTGCCCACACACAAGGAGAGTGTTTAACTGGAAAACAGAAACTTTCATACTTTCTACACTTAAGACTGCAGTGCACCCCTCTCTGCCAGAAAAAGAGGTCTGTAGGATTGACTGTTTTTCATTCCTGTCTGCTTCTCCAGATATGCCAACCCAATACAACACTATTTTTGACTGAAAATCCATCTTCAGTGTAGCCCTTATGGATATTTTTTAATCTGAAGAAATGTAAATACAGTTATGCAAACTTGAACTCACAGAAATGAAAACAAATCCCTCTAATAGTAAGACGACAGCTTCAGATTGATGCAATTGGGAATAAAGATGGATAAAATATTATAACTCTTGTCACTGTTTGTCTGATAATTTTTGTTCTTTCTCATAGCAAAATATCCAAACCAGATGTTGGAATTTCAGACTTCAGAGTGGCAGTGATACCATGATTACCATTTACAGAATGACAGCATCTGTACAACCGATGTAGAACAGTTTGTAGATCAGATTTGGATGCACACAGTTTACTGGTAAACAATGCAATATTTGCAACATTTGGATAAGCCAATAGCCTATTTTATTTTTATGTGTGAAATTTCATCCTACATCCATCCTGTGATGATGATGCTGACTACCCACTCCATAGTAAACTATATATATCCTGTGATATTTGTGTTGGTTCCCATGGGATCCCAATCCAAAGTTAGTTACTTGTTTCAAAGGACTATTAAGCATGGGGTAGCTGTTTTGGGTGCTATTGAAATGGTGCTATTGGCAGTGTCTTCCTGTGTAAACTACTGTTGGATGCTGCTGTCTATATATGACAGAGAGTACAACAGATTTTTACCATAGCTCCCTAGGTGTTGTTGCTTAATTACAGTGCGCAATTGAATTTCATCATCTGGTCAGGTCAGCAGAGCAACATCTGGGATGTAGAGTGTGGCTGGGGACAGTCACTTTTAGAGAACGAGGTTGCTTGGAAGAAGCCCCAGAGCTATCATCCCTGTGGCTTAAGCCAAGTAGCATTTGCCTCGTATGCCAACCCCGCTGCAATGTTTTGCTTGTCCAAATGAGCTACAGGCAAGTTGTAGCATTAACTTGTGAAGGTTGCTCGTGACAGATAATAATGCAGTTAAATGGGCTTGGTGAGAAACAGTCGCAACTATGGTGTATGTGTCAGGAAAAGCAAGGAGGTTGCAAGAACTGAATACAAAATAACAGTGTGAAGGCAATGGAAAGATCAAGGTTTTCGTCTCTTATTGCATCATGCACTGTAGGTAAATGTCAAGTTCGGTGCTGTCAAATATACTTAATGTACACATTAAACAATGTTTACTCTAAAGATAAATGTTTAGAGTAAGGTATCATTAAAAGCCTTAAGAATTAAATCAGGATTGTCAATATTCGGGCCATACATATTAAACATTGTTATTGGAAGGCAGTTTATGAAATTAGAAATTTTAAGAAAAAGAATAGCAATACCTCTAGCCTTGCGAGTAATAGGCGCTTGGAAAACCTGAGAAATCCAATTTGCTCTCAGTCTGCGCTGTTCATTTTTACTAATATGTGTTTCCTGGAGAAAAATTATGTCTGGCTTCAATGATTTATGATGCGAGAAAACACAATTTCTTTTAATTACTTGACCGAGACGTTTACATTCCATGAAACAGATGTTAGGGTATTAATAAGGCCACTACGCACAATGCTGCCCAATACTGACATTATCTCTGCAATGAAGACGATCTGGTATCCACAGAACATAGTAAAACACAGTACATAGAAAACATACACTGTAATTTAAAAGAGCACACATAAACAAACCCATGGACATGTTCCCTACCTACCCACAACGTTCCTCCCCAAACGAAGCACAAGTGTCCTTCTAAACCCAGGACAGCTAAACGCACGTCTGGCTCCCCAAAGAACAGTAACTAGCTAGAGAAAGCTAAAAGAAGCTAGCTCAACTACGCTGCCAGTCATGGCTAATTGGAGTAAATAAAACAAATTGATAGTCTCACATAAAGTGCAATTGGGTTATCTGAATGCCAAAAAGTCAAGTCAAGATAAAATAAATAATCCTTTGTATATACACACAGAGTGGAATCAAAGTTCTTAGGCGTTCATTAAGTCAGTGTTCCAAAATGACATTGCCTCAGTCGGTGAAGTGAAAGACTCGAACTGACCGTTATGTTCGATCTAAGACTCATTGGGAAGAGGAGGCTGTGCTTTACCTCGAGCTCCCAAAGTGTGCTCAAGACCTCGCTGAATTTGCGTCGCTGCCGCATCACCTCTGGTGTGTAGTCCAGGAAAATAAATACCTTTTTACCTTTATACTCCAGCTCTCGAGTCCTCTGGAGCTGCAATATGAGGTCCTTCTCCCGATAGAAGTGGACCCAGGCGATGATGGCGCGGGGGCTTGGCTCACGGTCACAGAGTCCGGTATGTCCAGTCGATGACCGCTGAAGATTGGAAGTTGTCTTCTCCAAGGAGTATCGGGATTAGGGCCTCAACAAATTCCGTAGGTTTACTCCCTTCTTCTTGTTCAGGTATGCCGACAAAGTTAATATTGTTTTAGTGCAGTGTGCCCTCGAGGTCATCCATCTTGAACTTGAGTGCGTTGTTTTCATTCTTAAGGCTGGAAAATGCCTTCTCCAAACAGCTTATACCGTTCTCATGCTCCAGCACCAGCTCCTCAATAGACTCCACCTTCTCCAGCAGATGCTTTGGAGAGCTTTGTACTGCCTGCAGGGTCTGTTCCAACTTGCCAAACCTGTCATGACTGCGCCTGAGTGTCCTGTCAGAGACCCTCTCCCATTAAAGGCAAATCCATTTCGTAACCTGTAGCTTGGCTGAGCGAATCACCGCAAACATTTTTAACATTAGCTGAAGCTGGGGCTGGTCGGAGGGACTCGACGTCTTTGGATTTCGTAGGAATGGTGTGGTAAAAAAGGAAACCCCACTGTGTCAGGGAAGTTGCAGAGGCTAATAAAATGATGATCTTAGTGATGAACCTATACAAATTATCACCCGAATTTGCAACTCCCCTCTGCTTTACGGATCTTGTCTTGTCTAGCTGTCTGGCCCGCAATAATAATTGTGGTTGTGGTGTTGGGGTGTTGTAGTCCACTCTCATCGCTCTCATAGCATTATTTCTAGTCAGTAGGAAGCTGTTTTCAGCCATCAATCACCAAAAACTGTGGTACACTACCTGCTCAGCAGATAGGCATAATTAGAAACTAGCTGGTGAACATAGTGGAACATTTAGTAGCTGAAAAGCCAGTTTCTTCCATCAGGAGTTGATGGAAACCAAAAAACTGAGTTAAAAGAGGGTGAATATTGAGCTTACATTTTCCGCTGGACACAAACATGACTAAATGAATAATACTGTTGCCCCTTAACTGCTGGATGTGCAAATAAGAAACTGCAACAAGTTCGCCATATCAACCTAAAAGGAACGATAAGATGAGATATGTCATGGTTGTGTTCACAACTGTTTCCACTGCCTCCATGTGCCCAAAAAATCTTCAATTGTAGGTTTAACATTTTAATATCTGAATATGATAAAGTGCTGGTATGGGCTGCAAATGTACCTTCCCCTTCTGCTTTTGCAACATGATTGGTTGCTGTCGGATTGATTAAAAGTATATCTATTGCCAGGAAAAACATAAATTGATTTGCTGCACACTGTATAATTGTATACATTTTAATCTTTGGTGTTTGCGAAAGAAATCAAGTTATTCCATGTCAAAAGGCTAAGGTCAAAGTGAAGTCATGAGCCATTGGTGTTAAAGTCATAGTCTGTCTGTCTTTTTTAATTTAATTAAGTTGAGTGTAAGATCATCAGATTCATAATTCAAGTCCACACCTCTGACTTTCTCAGTTTGTTTGTATCGAATACAAAAAAAAATCTCTTCTTTCTCCCAGGTTTTCACGGTCGGATGAGCTGTCTCGACACCGCCGGTCCCACTCGGGGGTCAAGCCCTACCAGTGTCTTGTATGTGAGAAGAAGTTTGCCCGCAGTGACCACCTGTCAAAACACATCAAAGTCCACCGTTTTCCACGAAGCAGCCGGACAGTTCGCTCAACAAACTGACGCCCTGCTCACATCACGGGGATCACTGGGAATGCTGGGATCACTCTCACACAGACATAATCCACAGGAGCAAGGTGTGAGTGTGAACATACGGGTGTGTGCACACATTTTTGGGTCTTCATCAAGTTTTTGTTCTAATTTATTGTACAAAAATATGCCAACACAGTTACCATCCTGTCTGTAATTAGCTGAAGGTTGTTGTTGCTGTTGGCACTTTGTCATGTTGTACGCCATATGTTTGTTCTGAGCTCAACTCCTGCCTCAGCAGAAGACAAGATACACTTATTTTCATTCAGTCTGGATTATGTGATATATTTGGTAAAAGCTTTGTGTCCATTCTACCGAGATAGAAACAACTGCCTTTTATCTTCCTGAAAGCTGCCAATGTCTTGCACATTCCTCGTCTTATACAATATTTAGGAAATTTAACTGAAGTTCTCTGGGATCCCCATTAGCTACTATCAGGGTAATAATTACTCTTCCTGGGGTTCGCAGACCTGTGAGGGTTTTTTTGGTAGCTTTGTCCTACTTTTTGCTGCCTTGCACCATAGTTCATTGACAGAAAAGTTGGATAATACATTTGTCGTTCAACTTGCTTTTGATTGGCAGGGAGAGAACTGTATTACTGCATAGACATGAACTGCTGACTGCATAAGAAAGTAAGAGATGAGAGAAGACATGCAAAAGTGAAACACAACTAAAAGGTTAAACACACAGTGACTTTCAAATCAGCCATCATCTTTGTTGTTGTATTATTAAGCTGGTAATCTATTTTTATCGCTTTTATGGCCTTAATTTACCATAGAACCAAATGGTTTTGGAAATCATGCTTTTCAGTTATCCATATATTAATTGAATGTTGAGTGACTGTTCATAAGGTGTCGTAATATGGCCCATGTCATTCTGTGCATAGCCATGGAATTGAATGTTTCAGTCTTCTATTATTATTTGAACTATCATTTTGCTGATGAGTTGACACAAAAGCCTTCTCAACTCCGCTCTATCTGTTACTGGAGACACCTTGACAGCCTTTGACCTCAGCTGGCAATTATGTTCCGTTGGGCTGAGATCAATGGACACACTACACTATACACACACAATGGTGCTGAACTACTAGGAGGATGAGCTTCTGGGAAATGTAGTCACAACATCCTTTTTTTAGTCCATGACACACTTTCTAACGCCCTTATTGCTCTTAAACATTGTTTGCTACCTGTACCACGCTCCACTGTGAATATGTAGGGGTGTGACAATGCCGTCCATGCGTAATTCATGCATGTAAAGTTACAACAAGCAGGGGCACACAACATTGTACATTATTCCTTTTATTAAATTTTTGAATTTCATTAATATTGTGTGAATACATGTGTTTTATCGCATCCTATGACTGTTGTAAATATGCAGAGGTGTACATTGCTGCATCCAGGAAAGAAACAGAGACTATTCTGGTACCATATCTTAAAACAAATCTGTGGTTGTGAAGATTTCTAGTTTAAACCTAAATGTGTACATAACTTAACATTCCAGTACATATGAATATATTATATATTTTTTTCTTTGTTCTATCCAAGATGCATTTACAAATAAAACTGAAAGGAAACAAACATGTATACATTGTCTTAAATAAGTACTCTCAGACCAATAATATGAGTGATGTAATATTTTGCAAACAGAAGTTAATCCCTCATCCAGCCACACCTCCTTCACCATCCTTGATTAAGTTTATTAGACTCTACTTGCTCCAGAGGTGACACAATAAAGCATATAATACACAATATAGCCAAGAAAAAAAAAAGTAATTACACTTTTTGTGCGAGGTTTCTCAGATATAATGAGGTTATAAATCTCACTGGCCCTCTTTCCTCAAGATAATTTTGAAGAGACCGGGAAATTCTGGATAGTTTCCATGTTTAATTCGTTCCACTATTCTGTTCCATTTTTGCTTATTTTCATTTCATTTTTCCATAGATTTACTCTGAGGGGTGGCCCAAAGTGTCAGACCTTAAAATACCCTGCTCTAAACTCAGTCCTTTATGTATTTCTTCATTTGTCTTGGTCTAAAATGACCAATTTAAAGGACACTCAGTTTAAAAGATTTTGGTATCCACCTTTAAAAACCCACTATGTGTTTCACGAGTGGGAAGTCATTATTATCACTCTCCTATCCCTGTTGTGCCGAGCTTCATGTTTCCCTGTGGGGAGTGACGAGGTCAGCCTAGACACCAAACTTTGTACATCTTCACACATAATAATCCATTCCACATTAGATGGCTGCCTGAAAGGTATATGTTACTCTTGGGATTGTACTTGGGATGTTACAAAACAATCTGACCTACAGGTCGATTTAGGAGCTTTGAACATATCACACTGTCGTTATCAGCAGATCTAGTTTGCTAAATTGCCATGGAACTGTAAACAGAATTAAACAAAATCAGGTGAACTGTGTAGCTATGACTTAGCAGGAATGATCCTTGTTAATTTTACACTTGCCAAGTTTTGTCGAGCCAAAATCACATTAGCAGAAATATTCGGTAGACTTCTCCCATCTTGATGAGTGATCATGCATTACGCAAATTTCTCAAGATGCTCTGTTGTTCAGGGAAATGAATGGGCATCTAGTGCCTTGTTGGTCATGTTTTCTATTGTTTAAATCTGTGCGCATGGTATATAAACCCTGCCCTCGGATTTGTAATCCATGCCCATGGTTTTGCACAATGCCCACAGATTTGCAAGCCATGCCCGCGGTTTTGCAATCCATGCCCACGGATTAGTAAACTGCGCACACGATTTGGAAATTACGTCTTTCTTCAGAGAACAAGGAATGGAGCATTTTACGGAGCTGCATCCGCCAAGTAAAGCAGATTTATCTAGATTTAAGGGTATATTTACTGCTATATTGTGTTGGGATTGCAATCTTTGGCTTCGGATTGGATATACGAGGGCATGGTTTATAAACTCTGTGCACAGATTTGTAAACTGAGAGTACAGATTTACACATGGCACTTTTTTTTTTCTCAGCTGACCCTAGGGGGGCTCTATATGTACCAAAGTAATACATAGTAAAATTGTCCTTAAATATAGACATACAGGATGTGTCTGATGTGATTTATGATGATTATAACACTAACACTGACTGACGCCATACATACTGTTTAACCATGATTGGTTTGTATACAACAAGTCCTCCCAGGTGAGCCGGTTTAATTACTGTTCAATCATTGATTACTTTATATTCATTTCAATGGACATGGTTTTTACTGTGACGTCCAGCCCTATTGAATCCATGCCGACACACACACAAGAAGCAGAGTTTTGTTGCTGCATCTAATGTTGCAAATGCAAGAAGTTTCTGACTCAGCAACTTAAGGAGACTACTGAGGTATTGTAATGGAAAAAGGTGACGATTGGATCAGGTTCAGGTCTGTAATTCATCCATCCCAGTGTGGAAACATTTACCTTGACAACTATTCACAGACATTTATATTGTACGGCAGGCTGCATCTGGTTTGGGCCATGAGCTACTTTACAAAATATGGGCACATAAAGAGTGTACATACGGTTATTATTGAAGATTAAACTAAGAAAGGTTGATCTTCTTAGAAGAACATGCATGTTTGCTTTGATTTCATACATTTACAGAGGAAGTTGCCCACAACCACTATAGACTTCTGCTGGCTTTTGCATATCAAGCATTGCTCGAAACAGGCACATTCAAGTAAGTGATAATGCATGACAATTTGTTCCAATATAAGACAATAACGAATGAGGTAGCAGTGATCCCTTCACTCAGTCTAATATTTATTTATATTGATAAGAAACAAATCGCAGGTCCAAGACACAGGTCATCCTCAAGACTCCAGAATGGCTGAGACCTAAAGGATAAGGCTGTTGTTTATCTTTATCAATGTCAACAAATCGTATGTAAAGACAAAAAAAACCAACAGTGTAGTAGTCTGTCTCAATAAATGCAATTTAAAGACCATTCATTACCAGTAAAAACAAAACTCTTTTAAATTGGGTATCAAATTTATAGTTTCATATTCAAGAAAGGTTCAGCAGTTTAAAAAAGTTTTTAACAAATGTGACTCTTAAATACTGCAGTTGTTAGGGACTATTTTCAGTAGCAGATTAATACAGTGAGTAGTTGAGTGAGTTTGTGTAGAACTGAGTCAAAATAAACTACAAATAGTGTTTGTGTTCATGATAATGAAGGAACATGCTACCTAGTGCAACAGTGTAGCTCACTGATGTGTTTTTAATAGTTTATTGGAAAACAATGGAGTTTTATGGCACAGAAAAATAGGATACATTAGGCTTTAGATACACTTTGTGATAAAGTCATTGTTGGTTTGGGTCTTTCCATGAGATGTGTTAACATTAAGAAAAGTAGAGATTATTGCCAGTCTTTTAAGAATGATATTTATTTCTACAAATTTCAGATGATGCAGCAGCAGATGACTTGCAGCCTATTTAGTAATTAACGAGGGTATATATAAAATGAACCACATTTTAGTAAAAAATAGAATCTATAATACTTAAAATTGCACTTTCAAATTACAAATTATCTAGCTTTCCCAAACTTCATCAGGAGGGTGATGTCGTCAAAGAGTTTCTGGGCTAACTATAGGCAAAAAAAGGCCAAAAAATATTAGACCTAATGCAAATAATTCTCTATTAGCAGTAATGACAGCTGAGCAATATTTTATATGCTTCTTACATATGAAACAACAACTACATTTTATTAAGTGTCACTTGATACAGACAGCTGAAATACAAGTTTGCCATTGAATGAAAGCATGTAGCATCACAACTTTTGACTAATGATGCAAGCTAACGTATCTCATACCTCGCAAAAAATCCACAAATATCTGTCAGGAGAAGAACTTTGTGTTGGTATGAAGATACATAAATGGTAAAATCAAACATATTGTATATTGAAGCGTTACCGGAGTGGTGTTAACAAGCAGCCAACACATCTGACAATACAGTAGCAACAACAGCAGTTGGAACATCTCAACGCTAATGCTAACAGCTAAAATCACTGAGCTATCTAGATGTATTTTTTAGAAAAATGTACATTTAAACTGGATTTATTTAGTTACCAATTTTTCCCCATATTTTACAAACAACACAATTCCTCCTTGTTATGGGAAGGTCTTTAAAGTCCACAAAACTAAAGGCTATAGCTTATAAAGAGATCCCGTGAAACGTCACTGGGACAACACAGCGCACTGTGTGGGTTGATTCAGTAATCACACACACCTGCTGCTGCTGGAAAGTGCTGCCTACTCTGTAATGTGTTTCCGTAAAAGGAAGGGTTGTAAAACTCAAGGTAGCTTGAAATTTGCAGAGATGTTCACAGAGTCTTAATTTTCATAAGTCATATTCAATTTGACAGAGTCAGGTGGATTAAAGTCAATAAAGGCAAGTTGCAAGTCGATTCTATACACAATTTATTTGCAAGTTGAATGTGTCTTACATTGTGTCTACGCAGGAGGTCTCGCATGAGCAGAATGTTAGCAGAGCCTGCACAAAATGCATTCAGGCAGGAATTGTAGGTCGCCTGTGTTTTTGAGCCCGATACACAATCTGTAGTTACATACGTAAAATGGAGGAAAACAGACTCGAAGCGTAAAAACAAACGTTAGGTGACCGGTGTAGACACTTGGATGAATTAAAATAGGAGTGGATTTGTAATATCAGAGTGTGAGTGTGATGAATGACATGAAAAACACGGCTGAAACACTTTCTGTGTAGACACGCCTTTAAGTGTCTGCCAGTCCTCAGTGTGTGTTATTGCTCATACCAATACCAGTTAAATTTAAATTATGCTATAGCTCTCACCAGTGCAGGCACAGACAAATATTTAAACTACAATAATAATCCACCTTAGTGTCCTGTTGGACCCAAAAGACAACCTGTTTTAAGGACCCCATTTACTGTCACTGTGTGCCATAAAATAGAGTCCCATGCACAAGGAAGCTGAATATTGTAAGTAGACATTCAGGATCTTATTCCCCGCTGGCTTTATGATGTTCCGACAGGCTCAAGGTTACATGCTGATGGCAGGAGGTCCTTTATGTCCGAATTGAGTTCAGCAAGAGATGATTGAGCAGATTGTCTGGCCTGATTAATTGGCTCTGGGGATTGCAGAGAGCAGCAGTTGTCAGGAGCTATGCGAAATCTCTGTGATCTATCATTAATACTGTAGACATGGTGATAGATACAGCATGGAATGATGGCTGTGTGTTCTGCAATAAGTATGTCCAAGGAAAGACTGTTTATCTCGGACGTATGTGTGGAAATGAAAATATGTGTGTCCAGGTGTTCCAGTTGCATGTATATGCTTGCCATGGAACCTGAGTTACCTCAGCCTGCAAAGACACATCAGTCTTCATCAGGAACCATTTCCTGATAGAAGGGAAACAGTGGGACAATAGGCTGCTCATACTCCCCCCTCCTACTTTGCCTTTAACACATCACCTCATACACATCTGCATAATGCATTCATAGTTTTTTTTTGTACTGTAGGGAAACTGCAACTCCTTTACTGACAAAAGATTAAACATAGTAAACACCACACACTTTACTGTAGCAGTTAATGACAAATTACTGCTACTGGTTTAGTCAGGATGCAGCTTCCAGAATTGCAGATCGCTTTGTGGATCGCTTCCTGTTGGTTTGTGGGCCAAGTGACATTTGTGACTTCCCTCCAATTTTTTCAGGAGAGTTTTTTTCAATTTGTACCACAGCTGATCTGGAGGAAAAAAATCCACAAGGTGCATTTACTAGCTCCACCAGCAGGTGGGGACATTCCCTCACATGAGTTGAGTACAGTACATTAAAACACAAAGTTAAATACACTGTTTTCATTTCTAAATTAATACAAAATCTATAAAATAGCAATAATGTTCTTTGAACATACTTATTGCTGTTATTTTACATTCTAAGTATGCTTAAGTATATTTTATTTTTACTAGTGAAAAGTTGAGGATGAGTCAACTCTAGTCAAAGCGGCAAGTGGGTGGGTGTTCGTGCAATACGAGCAATTAACACAACTTTTTTATTGCTGTTTTTTATATTGTTGTCGACTCCTTATGACCAAATTTTTCAACTGTAACCCTAATGTGTTGCATCATGCATCAGGGACCGGACAAATTCCACTGTCTCCAAATACATATTAAGACCATTACAGTCTGAGTGTTTGGAAGGGACTTATTGCAGCCCTGAGCATTTCCATTTATTTGTCACTCAAGGGGATGTCAATATAAGGACAGTGAGCCCGAATTAGCTGCGATATTAAAAGCAATTATATGTGCCCTTTTTATGTTAGAGCGTTATGGAATAAGATATTGGTACACTCATGTTTGATGTAACCAATATTATTTTAACTTTTCATTTGAGCAATCAAACAGCTATACAATCTTCATCGCCCTTTATTTATTTCCTGGGAGATATTATGGGAAAGACCCTCATTTACAACGTTACCAAGATTAAAAAGCAGGATTACAGTATAAAAGAAAAAGTTGAACAAGTATTAAAAACGGAAATGTAAATATTATTTACATTTAAGACTTGGGAGCTATAATACACTGCAGCCAAATGAGCCATGTCTTCTGAAACCATGGTCTTACCAGCTGATCTTTATATTCTGCTGGGCCCCCAATGGTTTAGCTATAGTACTAGTAGTAATAGTTTGGAAGTTATGTAAAAGCAATAGTAGTAGTACTTTCATAATACCATAATTGTAGTGTAATAGCAGTATGCCTATATGCTTTAAAAGCAGTATGCCACACCGTAGGTTAAACTCAAGAACAATTCAGTATAGGTTGCCATTTCTTCCTTTTCTGTGTAAAAGGAGTGTAACAGCAGTGATATAAATGTAAGAATAGCAAAATAGCTTAATACGAGTAGGAAGAGTATCATAATAGCGTAAAGGTGGTAGTGGTTTCTAGGGTGTTGCTAGGTGGTTGTTAAGGACTCCTAAGTGATTGAGTTGTCACAGTTCTAGAAGTACTGGTGGTAGTATTAGTATCCACCGTTTCTATAAATAGTATTAGTAGAGGTCATAGCAACTACACTACGGTTTCAAAAGAGGTGGCTTACTTGATCACAGTTAAATGCACATGGTGTGCAAGTACTATAGTTTTGGTCAGCGCTTGTCTAAAATTAAATAAAATTTGACATTCACGAGGTTGATTGCGAACTACATTTTCTCACATTTTATCTCAGGATCATTGAGTGGATTTGGCCTCCCAGAGCTGACAAACGTCACATGGCTCACAAACTGACAGGACATGATCCACAAATGTAGAAAATCCATTTCACTTGTACAAATTGATCCACAAATATGTAAATATCCCTTTACATGTATTTCTGTGGTGAAACAATTTACACTGGTAAAACCTATGTAATTTTTATGTGAAATTAAAATGCGTGTGTACAGAGTAAGTTATGTGTATTATCAAATCGCTCTGTATTCTGTTTTGTGGATTTGTGGCTCCACTAGAAACTAGAAGTCCAAGTTCAGTCTGGAAAATTTTCTGATAAAAGTATTTTAAATGCAAATATTATTCTCATCTCATGAGACTATCACTGTGCTTCCCCTTCCTTATATAAAATATAAACAATTGATCACAAAATGAAAAAACTTAAATAAATGAGCAGAAAAACAATGAATTCAGATGTTTCCAAATAAAGCAAGATGAGTCTCTACCTGGTTTGATGAGTTTAAAAAAAATAAGTGGATCATATGCTATGGCCTGCACAGTCACCAGATCTCAATCCAGCTGAACATCTAAGGGTGAAGTGAGTAAGAAAGCTGCGGAAACAGCTCTTAAATGGACCTTGGGTTACGATTTCTTTTTTTGACTAAAAATATTTTTACATTTTGCTGACAAAATGACTTCTTGTCATGCAAATTATTACTGTTTTCTTGCAGAGGCGCATCCAGACGTAGGCTGATGATTGTACAGCAGAGACTGTTTCCAATTTCCCAAAGGTTTGTTTCTCTTAACCATGAATACCATCATTTGCTAATCTTCCCTAAATCTACACTATAACCAAACCATAATCATAGTAATGGCAGATCGGAAAAGGATTATATTAATCGTTTTTTGTAATAATAGTTTTTGACTGTTTTGGAAGGTCAAGACAAATCCTGCCAAAAGGGACGTCAGATCAGAACACATTTATATGAGTCATTTTGGTAGACAGTTACAAATTATGTATTTTGACCTTTATTTTGGAGGATTTGTTGGCTCCACTGACTACTTAAGGGACAGTCTTTCTAATCACCATGCATCTAATATTTTCTGAGCCTAGTAGTTCAATCTAGCTAAAACACTTTGCTGAATCAATTCCAAAATAATAGAGGAATTAACAAAAGTTTCAACTTTTATCTTTGATAACTGTATCACACAGTTGGCCAGTTAGCATTTAAATAGTTTTCCTGCCCAGCAGCATAACTAACTGTCGGGTAGCCACAGCAGATAGCCGTTGCTTCATAGCTATATAGTCGCACTATTTGGTTGACAGGCAAACTTGGTAGCTAACTGTTGTAGTTGACTTAGATAACAAACAGCTGTCTGCTAATGTTACTTGTACTGTCAGCCGTTATGCACCTCAGTGGGTATTTGGCAATGTAAGGCTTAGAGAAATGTAAACATTTACAGTAGAAGTTAGTAACCTAGTCATTAAAATCACAGCTGTATTGGCTAGACGTATTTTGACATGTAATGTAATTTTATGTATTCAGTTCTAGTGTGGTATATTACAACCATCTGTGTGGATGCAGACTAGATGTCCCGTGCCCCTGTTTGATAGGTGTGGGTCCTCCGCTGATGTTTAAACTCACTCATCCCAATGGCCATCACCAACAACATGGACTACTGAGGCTACCTACTGTATGACTGCTTCTGGATAACTTGGAGCTAGGCAGGCTGAAACTGGCTACAGATTAGCTGAAATACAATACAGTTTATAATTTGGGCAGTGACACGTTAGTTATTTTGACTCTGTGGTCTAGCTTATTTGATTTAAAATAAAAACAATGACTGAGATCAAAGCGCTGACTTGGCTTTAGGTAGTTTTTGTTCACATCATATGCTTCACACCATATGCTTCTAAATAATTTCTACAAAATTACGGGACATTCTCATTGTAACCTGGATAATAATGAATTTACACACAGAAATAAATGCAGATACAATTAATTTAAACTGTCAAATTGTTTATTTAAGGGGAAACAAACAGAGATATTTCATATTCACTTTTGTCATGTCGGAGAAAACCAGTACAGTGTTGCACTGGCAGTAGTTATTATTATTGGGACAGTACATCACATTATCTGTGCAAATTTGGCGCTCTGAGGCATATCAAGCTGTTAATACCTGCAGACTGACAGCTGGTCCTGCTGTGCCACTGTCATCAGGAACTGACATTGGTTCAGATGACGTGGACGGAGGAGAGGACGTCTCATTTTTCTAAGAACACATTTCCTCGATTCCTCCCACCTCGCATCTTTTCCTGCAAGTCTTCCTTGCATCTCATGTGGCAGAGACGAGGACAAGACGCAACGAGGAAATAAGGGAAACATCTAAGACAAATGTAAAGCACCGCAGGTGTATCACTCACTAAAAATCAAACTGAAGGCAAGAGTTCAGTTTTCAGTTGAGGCCTGGTATGGTATCTCACCAGGGGAGATACCATGCATCTTTTGAAGTCCTGGATTATACACTTCAGACAGTCAATGAATTAAAAGATTTGGCACCACACAGGCCACCTAACACCTTGTTCATCTGTCCTAGGCTGGTAAGGTATACTAGCACTCAGGCCTTAAGGGCTTTAGAGGTATGTGTGCTAAAAGTTTAATCTAGTTAAAAGTTTAACAGATTCACAGACATTTGTTTTAAATTTTACAAACCTTTTTTTTCACTGCAGAGGACCACTAAATTATTTGCCAACTTAGTGTAAATGTTATACATTGCATTAACACCCCTGATTCATAACAATCCATACACATCCTTTATTTGGTTTTAAGAAATAAAAAAACACATTTAATCATCCAGCAAATAAAAATACAGTGTTTAAATCTGAAACTAAATCAATTTACTCTTATATATTACACTCATTGAATGAAAATATACGTTTAAATAAAATAAAATAAGTGTATTTATTATTATTATTAAACTTTATTGTTCTCAGGATTCAAAGTGCCTTTGATTTTTTTTACTTCCATTTTACACGTTTGTCTAGACATTACACATCTTGTCAAGCTTTGATAATTCAATACTTTAAAAAAAAAAAATTGTATACCCCTCTAGTACGAGTAGTACAAATTCTACAATAAATTATTCTTAATCTTTCTAAAAATGCAACAAAGCACCCGAAGTGAGCAACATTCCATCCACAGCAGTCATCACCTGTGTGTGGTGGTGTGAGCAAGAAAACCCGGAAAACATAACTGTAAAACTCATTGCAAAACTCAAAACATATTATCTAACCCACTAGAGCCACACATGTAATGTTAACTTTTCATCAGCAAAGTTTTATCGAGGGGAAGTATATAATAGGGCCTTCTATAATTGTGTAGGAAAAATATTTTTACAGTTACACTTTTCTTGATTGTTTGTTGTAACTACTCTGTACTTCATCGCATTGGTTTTGAAAAGGAACCAAGACTATGAAGTTCATTTTTTCTCTTTAATTTTAGGTTGTTTCCATCCGCAGATGAACAGTGTATGAATTGTAGCTTTATTTTTTGCTTGTAGCTATAGTCCTCCGATTTTAGTGAACCAAAGATAATCTGATCAGTTAAAATAAACTTTTGTTATGAAGTCCAATATTTGGGGTCAATCATGTCTATGAGATGTCATCAGACATGTAGTATCTTCCCCAGGGGACAATCTGCTAGGCCTCAACTGAAAACTGAACTTTTGCCTTTGGTCTGATTTTCAGTGAGTGACACACCGTCTCAGTTTGACTAAGGTCAGGTGTCTTAATTTGCAATCCAAGATCATCCCAATGCTGGGCCATAGAAAACTTGGCTGTATGTTTATGATTGTCCTCTTCCTGCAATGTCTATAAATTGGCAGAATATTAAAAAAAAAAAAAAAAAAAAAGGAGGCTGCCATTGCTTCATTGTTCACCCAGTGTGGATGTGAACACAAACTACTTAGAGCTGCATCAGCACTGTAATGTCAGTCATTATTTAATTTTAAATCAAATAAGATAGACCACAGATCCAAAACAACTAAAATGTGTCACTTCCGTAATTATAAACTGTACTGTATGTCAGCTAACCTCTTACCAGTTTCAGCCTAGCTATCTCCAAGTTATCCAGGAGCAGTCATACAGTAGGTAGCCCCAGTAGTCCATGTTGTTGGTGATTAGGCTGAGTTTAAACATCAGTTTACCCATGGTAAACCCCCACCTATCAATCAGGGACACATTTTTATTAAATTAATCAAAAAAAACAACTGAAAAACAAACAAACTTTGTGCAGGATAGCACAAAGTCCACAACAAACTTTTTGCCCTTCAATCAAAACTCAATAAATGACAAAGTGAAAACATGTTAAAAATCAAAAACTGAAATCCCTCATTTATTCAGATCCTTAATCCAGAGGTGAACAAAATTTACTTGTCCAACATTATACTCCATAGTAAAATTTTTGTCACCATAACTTCCACCTCCTGTCAATCCCTGAATCTCAATGGATGTAGGTTGTGGAGTTGTGTAGATTAGTTGTCAAAGTTGCCTGGTAGAGCACAGTCACTCTGCCCATTAGAAATAATGGCCTTGGTTTGTGTAGTCTCACCCTTGCGCTTTTGGTGTGCAAGCCCTGTTGCCCAATACGCTGATCCAACTTTAATATTCTGCACAGTGCTTAGCCTCTGAGAATCAGCTGAATGACAACAATATAAAATTTCCCTCAACCAGCTTGTCATTCAAGTCCATTCAAACTTTTTTTTTATATTAACCGTATTAATCTCTGTGGATTGTGCTACAGCAATCAGTGATCTTTCTTATATATGATGATCGTTGTAAAATCAGTCTGGATAATAGCCAAAAGAGCTGACTTACCCACACGACACAGACACATTACATACTCAACTCAAGGCTTGCATACACTAATACAAGCATTTGGGAATCACAAGCTTTCTGCTTACACAGCATGTGTATATCAGCTTCCATAATACCAGTGTGAGGAAATGTGTCCCTACAGTACATAGACTAAATTCTCCATCACTTTGAACAAAGTTTTTTAAAACAAGATGGTGATCTCTGTTTATCTCATAAAAAGGTTACAAATGGAAGATGAAAAATATTATTTTTCCTTGTGCCAGGTCTACACTGAAGATTTACTATTCAATGTGTAACTAATCAATAGAGAGTTTATTTGTATTTGCAGTTTTAGTAGCATTATTAATATAGCAGTCCCACCTGAAATGTGCATTGGATATCTGTGTAAGACCCTGGAAAATTTGAAAGAGCACAAAGGTGAATGGACTGCACTTATATAGCACTTTTCTAGTCTTATCAACCACTCAAAGCGCTTTACACTACTGCCACAGTCACTCATTCACACACACATTCATACAGCGCTTTTCTTTTAATACATAGGGTGCTTTCTACACACTCACACACCCATGATACATTTCAATTTGGGGTTCAGTGTCTTGCCTAGGGACACTTCGACATGCGAGCAGGTCAGGCTAATCAGGCCCTCGGAAATCACACTGATTGTTATGTAATGAAGCATCAAACAGGGGAGCTCAGAGTGACAATATCACAATATGGTGACACTGAATTTAGTTTGCTAAATTAGTTTTCACATAAAAACTGTTTTTTATATTCAGTTTCGTACATGCAAATTTCAAAATTGACCTGCTTTTGTCTCATCAGACAGTAGGCTGTTGTAGTTCACAACATAAACTGGTTGCTTAATGACTCTGTGTAACTCTATAAAGGTAGCTTTGGCATCATTATGGGGAGCTGATGGTGAAAGAAGGATAAAATGAGTTTAATGTCCAAACAAAATTAAACGGCACTATGCTGGGTCTCCTGATGGTGATGATGGAAAAGTATTTGCCCATCACCGAAAATTCCCTGGCAGTGTTAGTGAGTGGCAACACTATGTACCAGTGGTAAATCTTTGAGTTTCTTTTCCAATAACTGTGTGCGTTTGTGTGCATGCGTGTGTGTGGGGTGTGGGAGGGAAACATGGTTGGACAGCATATGGAATGCATACACTTCTACTTGTGTACAGGCATAAGTCTTCAGTCAACCTGTCTGTGTGTTTCTGTATTGGGGGAGTTAGACGGGGGGTTGAATGCTGCAGTTTCAGTGTAAGCACTGCAGGTCCCAAACAGCAACATATGTTTTTAATAGGAATGCCACTGTTTTAAGTGAACCCCTTCTCCACATAAGAACACAGTGAATAGTTGATGGCTTCAATTACATTAAAAGAATGCAACCAGTGCCAAAATGACGATAAAGATTTCCATATGAGGAATGTGCATTACTGGTGCAGAATGTTCTTTTTTGGAGAATACAATCAAGGAAACACTTCATGGAAACACTTGCATTCACCTCAACCAGCCGAAACCTATGCAATACCCTAATGAAACAGTTTGAGTGTGGTGGTATTTTTTTCACAATGACAAAGTAACGTTTGATAATGTAATGATTCCTCATGATAACAGATGTTAACCAGAGAGACATTAAAATTAAGAAGAAACCATTCTTTTGTAAAAATAAAATAATTTTGACCTATCATTTAAACACCCCTGAGGTCTGCAATTATCCACTTTCAGCGATATTATTTATCAGCCAGATATCAGAATCTTATTCAAAAAAGTAAATTGCTTTCACTGCTTTCACTTATTTAGATTTAATTTAAATGGCATTCATTGGAAAGATTCAGAGTCCCTTGATTATATAAAGGCTATTTCAGAGGCTACAGGTAAAGCCAAAAAAGATGTTTTTCATGAACTATGTCAAATTAAATGATATTTCAAACATTGGCAGCTTTGATCACAAGAGACAGTTAAGTTTTTGGGGAGATTGTACTATATTTCTCTATTGTTGCCTTTTTGGATATCTCTGCATGCTGCATAAGTAATAAACTTTGCCTAGCTTAGCTCAGTTACTGGATATATGTGGCACCAAGAAGTAGCAAATAGTGCATTTACGATAGAGCGGTGCTGTATTTGATACATGAAGACATCCAAAAACTACGTGAAAGTTCTACTTACCATCACACCGCGTTCAGAGACATGAAAAATTGAGTTTGTGTCAGTTATGTTAAAGAAAAAAACTGTACTTTGTGGGGAGATGTATCAAGCTGGTTTTCATATGTTAATCACTGTTGTTTTCTACAATTCTAGTTGTACCCCATTACTCTGCAGCCTCACAGTGCCTTGCATCCTTACAGATTCAGGGACCTCTGGAGCACAGGGGAAGAAAGTCAGCAGTGGTTAAAGTATTCAGACCCTTTACTTGAGTAACATTAGAAATACCACTATATAAAAACACTATTACAAATAATTGTTCTGAATTTTCAGAAGAACAGTCAAACAATTTACAGTGAATGGTTATAAAATTAGATTCGGTGGAAAAGACTCTGCTCAGAGCAGCAAGATTCTGCTGACAGAGCTAATACCTGCTTAATGAACACATAAACGTTAAATCAGCAGTACCTAAAACTTAAGGAGGAGCTTGGGGTGGTGGAGGGAGATGCAGCAGGCAAATGGAACCGGCATGAAAGTATGAACAAAGGAATAGTGAGGGTTATAATGGCTGAACCTGTGTGAATATAATTGGACATAAGTCAGCTGACAGTCAAACAGCTGATGAATGAACCATTGATTTTGAAACATGAATGAAGCAGCAGATGCCAGTCCGCTAATGCAAACTGAAGCAGAACAAGTTTAAACATGCAAAAAGAAAAAGAAAGGGAGAGAAATTAAATGCATCTTTTTCCATCTTCTAAGATTGTTGTAATAAATGTATTATCTCAGTCTTCATTGTTTATGCACAAGCAAAATCAAATCAGTTTAATAAACCAAGAAACACTGTGAAAGGGCCAATTTTAACTTGTTGAGGAGATTCCTCTCAGATCAGTCTGCACATGAAGAGTTTTTAAAAAATACCTTTGCACAACCACAGTAATAATCTAACTAACACTCACTCCTTTGTGTCAGTTGCATGGATGAATAAATTAAGCAAAATGCTTTAGATATAGCATGTGAGCAAACAGTAATTAAACAACACAACTTAACAAGCGTGCACTGTTGGAGTTCATAAAGCAGGGAGCAGAATTCGCCCTTTACTAATGTTAAATTATGAAAATGATGCAAATTTGTTAGTGGATTCACTGTGAGAAGCAGCGGAGAGTATCCCTCATGCTCACAATAATCTTTAATTAAGGCTTCAATGGCAAAATAACTTTTAAACATTCTGTTAAGAGTTCTGTAAGTGCTAAGCGAAGGCAACTGGATGTTTCGCCTCTCATATGAAAGGCTTCTTCAGTTCTAACTGGGCTAGCGGGGAGTTCCAAGTATGATCCAAATGACTAGCCACTAGTCAGTTAGCACTAAAGAAGCCTTTTGGATGAGAGGCCAAACGTCTTCAAGAACTTCAAGCAAGTCCAGTTGCCTTTGCATAGCACTTACAGAATACCATGACCTGGATGACTGAGAATCTTCACAGACATTCTATTAAGAAATGAAAGCTTACCTTAATATTCTGGTAACAAAGTGCTCTCAACAAAAGAAGCACAAAGTAAACAAAGGATCGATGTTGACAGAATTTATTTTTTAAACTTACATTTAACAATGTTTCCTTCATATTTTTCCTATTTCCAGCCTTTATAAACCTGAAATTTGCTTGTAAATCATTCTATTAAGAAATGAAAGCTCAACGTAACATTATGATGACCATGAACTGTTCTTAGTGAAAGACCCACAAAATGAACATATGATGTGTGTTGAAAAAATAATTATATAAACTTAAATACAACAATCTCTTTTTCCATAGTTATCCTATTTCAAATTTTTATAAACTAGAATTTTTTTGTTAAAATCCATCGGTGATGTGAAACAACAAACAAGTCTTCTCTGGTCTTATAACATTTTTAACTCATCGTTGTTTTCTCTCTCTCTCTCTCTCTCTCTGCTAGCTCTAGTTCATCAAGTGCCAAATATCGTACAAACAATGTGGTTCTTTCCAAAAATGCGCCGTCATGTCTGAATGAAGTCATTAGGAACATAAATGCAAAAGGTAACTTTGACTGAATCAAAAAAATCAATTAAACGGATACCTAGGAAAGCCAGGAATGTTATGTATTCATGTATGAAAAGAGCTTAAGATACTTATTTTACAGTATGTCTTTCCATCTTGGACCGGCCTATGTTGTTTTTTGTTTTTTTTTATTAAGTTTTTCTTTTTCTGAATAGAGGATCAAAGAGCTCTGAAGTGTAGTGGAGTAAAGCAGCACAAAATTAAATACAAAAGAAAAGTTCAAGTACCTCAAAACTGTACATCAATAAAATACAACAATAAACGTATTGAGTTACTTTCAACCACTGGTTATCAGTGTGTAAACACATACATTGCAACACTCTTCACTTCATGTACTTCATTCACCTCGTGCCACTGACCTGCTATGAGCTGATGACGACATCTGCTGTGTGCACTGCTCAATATTTGTGCAGGCAGACGGTGTTCCAGAGGGTCTCCAGGACCACAGGCTTTGCTGTTTAGTGATAAGCAAAGCTAAAACAAATACAGGTAAGCAGTTAATGACGACAGCAGAGATGATACCAGTCTGTCAATCAGTCATCCTTCAAAAAATGGTAGCTGCTCTCTGGAACAACTCCTCAACAACATGTCAGTGTTGTATATCTCAAATTAGATTTGCCAGTGAGCCTCACCAACTTTGTCACAAGGTTAGAAACAGCCTAAATGTTGAAACACTATGGAGAAGAATTATGGTCAGATTAGAATCCCCGACTCTGACATATGACAATAGCAACTAGCAACTGAAAGTGATATTTTCATCTGTTTTCCCAAATGATACTATATGGTATGCTCATTTCCCAATTTAGATGGGTAACACACCTTGGCTTTACTTTGGTGAAGGCTAAATACATTTTTATCTGAAAATGAAAATGCCACTTCCAGTAGAAAACTTGATGTCATCCGTTAGGAATCAAACCTCAATCACCATAGTTAACAGGAACATGCAGTGCCAGTCCACCCACTCCTCCTCCACACCTTTTCCTTACATTCCATGAATATAAACTCTTGCCAGTTTATATTCATGCTTCCTCCTACTACTCTTTTCTTGGCAAGGAAACAAAGAAATGAAAGTTTTCAAATGTCTCCCTTTTACATCAAGCTTTTGACTGAGCCTCACTGACTTGTTCTACAGTCAGTATTAGCAAACATTGTAAAACCATTGCTCCCCAGCCTTTTGATATGATACACGGTGTTTTGATGTAAAGAAAGTATTGTAAGGTGCTCCAGCGGAGAAAAAGTATATGTCACCCTGAGACTGGTTCACAATGCAGGATTCAAGAACTCACATGGATCATTTAAAATATTCCCCCCAATAAAGGAAGTTATAATCTTAAAGATTTTCATTTCATATAGCCCTGTTTTTGATACTATTTATGGGTAGCATTTTCTACAATGGGTATTCAATGTATTTGAATTTAGTAGTTACCTCTGTCTGTAGTTGTTAGTTTGCTTCGACACAGACACACACGCCAAAAAATTATTGTAAAAATGTCAGCAAGTAGTATCATCTGTCACTACGCCAATGTTCATTCTTCCAAAATGAGGTCTGTCGGTAGGGGGGGAATCTGGTTACTGGCTTGGTGCATGTAAACCTATATAACCCGTGAGTAACCTGGCTACTTGAGTGCATGTAAATGCACTGAATGTTACTTGCAGAATTCAGCTTCCCCAACAGGATTCACAAATTGCATACCCATGCACAAGATATTTACATAAAATGATGCACGTAGACAACATAGGCTTAAGAGTTCAGCATTCCTGCTTTGTTTATTAAAGCACAATGGCTCTCACACTCTTACTCTTACTTAGTTGCACCTTGCACAATACAAGATTACAAGTAGTAGCAGGAGATTAAACTCGTGTTATGTGTGTTGCTTTGGTATATGATTTTGTCTCTGTTTGCCTACCAGTGGCAGAGTGATATTTGTTATTTGAATTTGAATTTTTAGCATATTTTGCTGAATTATTCACATATTCTGCTATGGACTGACTATTACCCATGTTTGCAACATTCACATTAAAACATTAAACATACAAACATTAAACATACAAACATGCATCAGTAAAAACTGCTGCAGCATCAAAAGGTCTCCATTCCTTCTACTCTGTTTTAGTACTACATCAGTGCTGACAATTTTGAATTTTTAAGATGAAAACTCATAAAGTAGTTCGCCTGAGTGTACACTCTACCAAAGTGTGCCTGGGCTTCTGAGGCTATCAAAGGCACTACAGAACCTCTTTTCCCTGAATAATCTGCATAAGATTAAAACTATGTCATATTTACTATATGTCCAGATAAGGTTATTCTTCATAGGGCTACATCACATCCATATATATGTGAAGATTGTACTGGGTAACTAATCCTAAACACTAACTTGCGTTTTACCTAGCTCACGGTGCTATGCCCCCCCCTCCCTCTCTCTCACTCTTTCTCTCTTTGTTTCTCTCTCTCTCTCTCTTCTTCAACCCAGCCGGTCGGGGCAGACGGCCGCCCACCATGAGCCAGGTTCTGTTCAAGGTTTCTACCTGTTAAAAGGGAGTTTTTCCTTGCTGCTTTCGCCCAGTGCTTTCTCTTTCCATACTCTTTATATAACTATAAAGAGTATGGTCTAGACCTGCTCTACATGAAAAGTGCCCTGAGATAACCTCTGTTATGATTTGGTGCTATATAAATAAAATGGAATTGAACTGAAATGAATAGAACAACTTACAGCAACATCACAGCAACTCTAAATCCAAATACTTGCCTGAATGCCATTGGCATTGTAACTTGAAGTACATCTTTCTCTGGCCACTCAATTTCTGAAAGCCAAATCGTTGAGAGAAAGATTTTGTCTCAACCGTAGCAAAACTAAAAATTTTTGTTCAAATTTAGAAAGGTGATATCAGGCTCACACAGTTGAAAAACCTGCATTGATGTTGGGGTGCCCGGTGTAAAACTTTGTTTTGTCTCCATTCTTCTGAAAAGACTCTTGGTTAAACTTTGTGTCTAGTGCTTTAGCCCGAAGATCACCTAACTTTGTGGTGGTTGCTTCAGAACATCCTCCATCTTCTCAGTGTCAACCATGGTTAGGTCTGTCTGGCATCCTCCATCTGCATACAATATGTGTCAGTAGGGAGTGAGATGGGTTATTCAAATTACTCTCCAAATTTATTAATAATGTGAATTGTTGTTGTCTTGTTATCTTCTTAGTTGTTAACATTCTTACGCAGGTTGATGTTTGTAACTGGCACTGGCCATATTGTGACCTGTATCTATTTTTTTCAATGTTTTGTGTGACTGTTTGTGTAAGAGTGGGAGCTATCTTCCTGTGAGGAGCTTAGAGTGATCCACCTTGAGGTCTGCTCCTGACTGGCTGGATGCATGAGTGTGGCCTTGGAACTGTATACTGCTGGTTGGCTCCTCCAACACATCCTGCCTAAATGCCTGGGTTTCTGAGTACTCCAGTGACAGATACCTGACAGCAGCATCTCGGTTCTGTCCTTGGCTTCCAAATCTATTTTGTGGTTTTGTTTGCCTCCTGTGAGACAATTGTGAGCTTTTGTTAGGTGCCTAGTGCCTAGTGTTGTGAGAATTGTTGTATTTGGTGTAACCAGATCTACATCTGTGTAAATAGAATACATCACTCTGTTGTAGATAGCACTAAAGCTGAACTGCCAATTTGTTTTGTGTTTTTTTCTCCTGTTTTTGCTTTATCTTAGGGAGTCCAGTTTGGTAAATGTCTTCTGTTTTGTGTTTTTTCACCTATGGTTAGTCACCCACCTGGGTTCACCCTAAAGCAATTGCTTCTACTCATTGTCACATTTCTTTCGCCTGTGGTGATAATAAATTGTCTCACTGTATTGATAAATCAGTGTTCTAACTTTGGTTTGGTCCAGGTGGGAAACCCTTTTTTTAATTTTAATTTATGCTCCTATCTCACTTAACGGGAGGAAATAAATTGGATCAGTTATCTGGTCCAATTTATTTTATTTCCCAGTTATGTGGTCCAATTTTTTTGCAGATTCTTATTTTTTTATACCCTTATTTAACCAAGTGAGTTCACTCTGAACTAGTAGTGGAACGTAACTAAGTACATTTACTCCAATACTGTAATTAAGTACAATTAGGAGGCACTTGTACTTTACTTTACTTTATTTTATGCTACTTTATACTTCCCCTCCTGTACATTTTATAGGGAAATATTATACTATATATTATAATATTATACTATATTAATCAACTACATTTGTTTGACAGCTTTAGTTACTAGTTACCTTTAAGATGAAGATTTTACACAATACATAATATAACAAGCTTTTAAAATACAACACATTATTAAAGATTAAACCAGTGGTTTCCAACCTTTTTGGCTTCTGACGTCCTAAAAATCTGAGTTGTTACCAGCACCACCATATAGGGATATTTCCCTCTAAACATCTCACATTATTTCATTCAATAAATGTTCAACTTTGATTTTTCTTCTTTCCTCTCCCATTTATTATTTCATGACCCCTCAGATTTATCTGGTGTCCCTGTATATAAAGTACTTTAAAGTAGCTCCACCTCTAGCAGCTACAACAGTAACATGGTTCTTACGCACTGATGCTTCAGTATTATTAGTATAATGATGTCATATATAAGAATATATCAGTCAGAGGGACCAAACCTGTACTTTTACTTTAATACTTGAAGTACATTTTGCTGCTAATACTTGTGTACTTTTACTGAAGTAGGATTTTTCATGCAGGACTTTTACTTGTTATGGGTATTTTTACATAACTGTATTGATACTTTTACTTAGCTAAAGTATCTGAGTACTTTTTCCACCCCATCTCAGAGGCAATGCCTGATATCTGTTAGAGCTAGTCTACAGACTAAACATTGTTTAAAGCACTAACGCAGCCTAAAGAGAACAACAAAACCCTCATTAAAAGCTTGTAGTAATAAGGTTGGACCCTGCAAATCACTTTGTAGCCCAGTGTTAGTTGTCATTGCCATGTATTGTTGTTCAGTTACAGGGGTCCGACAAAGCAAAGAAAAAACAAAAACTTTAACCTTACAAAGTAAGGAAACAGTTACCTACCTAAATTCGTTCTTTCTCTGATGTGCATCGCACACCAGAGAATATATCCCTTTTCTGCAGAACAAAGAACAAAGAACAAAGGACCATGTTTTCTTACATTATCACTGAACCCGGTTTTATTGTAAGATAACCTAGTCTTGTTCATCTGCTGATTAGCCGTTGTAACCAGTTAAGTTTTACTACAAGGCATGCAGTTTTAAAAAGACATTGAAGGCAATCGAATTGTCGACAACTCTCTGGAACTCCCTCCATTGCTTCACATCCATTGGACCTGTCAGGTTTTGAGAGACTCAGGACCGAAAAGCACAACAGACTCAATGATGGCAGTTGAAGTGTCTTTACTGGAAAATTCAAAAACAAGGCAAATAAACCAGGCAGGCAATGGTACAAAGAGTTGGCATGAAGATTTGTAGCCAAACAGGCAGGTAAACTATCAGAAACAGGAATCAGGCAGGTACGCAAACAAAGATCTGGAAAGCTTGGCAATGAGCATGCAAGCAATCTCATAACTGGTGAGTGGAAACACGGAGGTATATATACAGAGGGGATAATTAGGTAAGCAGCAGAATGCACTGTCTCATATGGGCTTGATCCTGGACACATGGAAGGTGGGACTGATCCTAATAGAGTGTGGTAGGCAGCCGCTGTGTTGATGATCTTGGAGATAGAGACCAGACCCATGAAGTAAGGAGCCAATTTGCCAAACAATTTGCCATGGAAGGTAGGATGGAGCGGTAGAGTGCTGACGATTTGCAGTCCACCGGTACCAATCCAAAGTCCAGAGTAAGGTAGCCCTTACTCGCAGGCACATGTGTTGACATCACCTGATGTAAGCCTGGAGTTAGGGAACACTGGCCTCACTTTCCTGGGCCAGGAACAAAGGAGGTTGAAAACCATGTGCACACTGGAAAGGAGATAACCCCATGGATGAGGGGGATTGTGTGTTTACTCTATTCAGAGAAGCTGCTCGGACCAGGATGAGAGGGAGTGAACCGTGGTACACCACAATGCTGTCTCCATCTCCTGGTTTTTCTGCTCCATCTGGCCAATGGATTGCGGTTAAAATCTGGGGGAGAGACTGACCTTTGTCCCCCAAAAGACTGCAAAATCTCCTTGCAGAACCGGGATATGAATTGAGGCCCCTATTGGAAACAATATCCCTAGGGAGCCTGTGTTGAGAAAAAAACCTGTTGCAACACAATCTATGCAGTCTCTCTAGAAGTGGATAACCTCGGCAGAGGAATGAAATGAGCAAACTTGGAAAACTGGCAAAACTACAGTAAGTATGACTGTGTTACGATCTGAGGGGGAAAGGCAGTGACAAAGTCCAGGGAAATAAGAGACCAGGTTGGGTGTGGAATCAGAAGGGGATGTGACAGGTCCACTGGTCGATTGTGGGGGCTCTTACTCTGGGAACAAATAGGACATGCAGCCACAAATTCCTTGGTATAATGCTCCATAATCACCCACCAGAAACACTGCCTCGGTAGCTCCAACGTATGGAGCATCCCTGGATGAAAAGCCACTGTAGAATCTGGGAGTGAAGAGAGACTGGGACAAACAGGTGGAGGTCTTGACTTTCACTAGGACCAGGATTGCCACCTAGAGCCTGCCTCACCTTGATCTCAATCTCCCAGGTCACAGCTCCGATGATGCATGTCTGTATTAAGATCTCCTCTGGTTCGGTGAGAACATCCTCTCGTTGTAACTGCTGAGAGATGGCGTCAGGCTTCACATTGTTGGACCATTTGATAGAATGAAGTGGAAGCGGTTAAAGAACAACACCCAGCATGCCTGATGCAAGTTTAGCATTTTGGCTGTGCAGATGTACACTTGGTTCTTGGGGTCTCTCCAGACCACAGACAGCTGCTTCTCGTTCCCGATGTATGATAACGTAACCGATTTAAATGTTGTGGCTGAATGGTGTATATATACAGTATGTATAGATATAGATATGGATACTGTACACACCATTCAGCCAAAACATTAAAAGCAGTAGCTGGTTTTAAGTCTCCCACTTTGTGCTCAATGCTTGTCTTGTCTAGTCCTGTCTTGGTCTCTTTCCCTCCTGTGGATAGGCACCTGCTGCTTTTCTCTAAAGCTCTCTTTGTTTCTCTCTCTGTCTCTGTCTCTCGCATACCTATTTTTCCAGTTTTTATTGAAATATAAGCAGTTTGAGTCCGGTAAATAACCTTAAATCGTACAATGGTAAGAAAACAACCTTTTTTCAGGGATTAAGAAATTTACAGCTTTCCTGCAGCAATGGAAGTAAATTAAGCTTTGAAAGTTAGCGCAAACAATACCTACAGGTGCCTCAACGTTTGCTGATTACTTACAAACCCTGTCTGTAAAAAGGCAGTGTTGGAACAAACTGTGTTACCAAAGTTATTGGGACAGTAGTGTACTGCAGGAAGTAATGGCAGTTGAGGTTAATGGTACTCCTGTGGATATTTTGGTATGTGGTGGAGCTAAGAAACTACTTGATGGGCCAAGGCAGTTCAGGCAGTTCAATTTCACAACCCACAATTGACTGTTTTTACTTCTGGACTTTTCATTTCTGGACAGTATCCTAACAAAAACAATAACAAGAAGCAACAATTTGCCTTTCTCCCTCTGAAGATCCAACTATGGCAGTTGAGGTTAATGGTACTACTTTAGATATTTTGGTATATGGTGGAGCTAAGAAACTACTTGATGTGCCAAGAATTGTTATGCAAACTGCATGCTATCATTCATTGTACTACCGATGGATTGTTTCTAACCATTTGTACATCTGGACATTTCCAAATTTTGATTTGCTCTATGTTGTCATGATCACAAACCCCAGGAATGTGGAAGCCATCATTCCTGCAAGTATAGACAGACAGGTCTATTAATGAGCACAATAAGAAATGACAATGTGCTGTGATTATTTTTCAAACATGCTTAATCTACAGAAGACAGTACCAAACTATCACACAAACACAAGTAGAGATTTAGAAAACAAAGACAGATACACAGCCATACATTCATACCAAAGGCAAAGGTCTCAATCTGATTAATTCTCTAGGAGGAGTTTGTTAAAGCACAACACCTGTAAATGGCATATTGGTGCCAAAATTACACAGTAAATTCAAAATCTCAAAATTCTTGTTGGGTTTAGGGTATGGCTCTAAGAAGTTTTTTTTTTGTTTGTAAATTTTGTAAGGGGCCTGTTGAGCCATTTTGCCACACCTAATCCTGAGACCCATATCATATATCAATTTCTGTTACTTCTGACACGTGTACCAGGTTTTGTAAGTTTTCGAGCATCCCTACCCCCTCAAAAACAACTTCCTGATTCATGGTGAAACATCAAAATTTGCCAACCCCCCCAGGACAACGCAGTTTGATGAAAATTCATAATTTTCACAATGAAGCATCATCAACGTCTTGAGGATTTCCTGACCACATTTGAGGGGGATGTGGTCAACAGGCTAGGGGGAGTACATTACAGTATAAAATATGTAACTTCCTGCTGCCAGTAGGTGGCGATATGAGTAAATCTAAATACTGGCATGTATATGTCTTCAGGCTGGGACTCTTATTATACACGTGACGTTTGGAGCTCAATATAATGAGCAGCAGCACATTATATTGACAATGTATAACTGAGTTACAACAACTTGGACTGAAATGTACTGCAAGGGTACCCCATTGAAATTTTTAATCTTAGAACATCTGTCCACTTTAAGAGGTGGGAAATAATGTCTGACCAGTGGCAATGAGGAACAGATAGGAATTGAAAGAGACCACGATGTGGATGTTGGGAGATCTTAGTAAGGTCGGCCTTACTCTAAGTTGGCAAAAGAAAAGGGATCTGTGAGCCCAGTGGATAACCTGAGAGCAAAGAACAATAGGCACAGACACAGGTTCAGAGGGCAGCCATCTAGCAAAGGAGCATTAAAACAAGCATGTCTGACCCTCTCCTCAATACCCCATGTGACTACCCCCACCAAAAAGAAAGGAGGCAGAATGTTGGATGGGGACTTATATGAGGAATCGGAATACTGGTGGGACAGAGCATCTGGTTTAATGTTTTCGGAGCCAGGAGGATAAGATGGAGTAAAATAAAATCTATTAAAGAATAGAGCCCACCTGGCTTGCCTGGAGTTAAGTCTCTTAACAGTCCGAATGTACTCAAGGTTGGTGTGGTCTATCCATACCAAAATGCAGCTCCTCTGCCTCCTCCAACCAGTGCCGCAACTCTTCCAAAGCCACCTTAACTGCCAGTAGTTTTCCGTTTTCTATGTCATTTTTTTCTGTACTGGGGACAATATCCAAGAAAGGAAGGCAGTGGGATGCAGGTGAAACTAATCTTCTGCTGACACAGAGCTGAAGTTTCTTATAAAGCTTCTATAGAAGTTGACAAATCCTAAAACACATTGTAGCTGCTTTCTGTTGGTGGGCGTAGGCCAATAAGCCACAGCACTAACCTTAGCTGGATCCATATGAATGCTGTTCTGGGAGATGATGAACCCCAGGAATGAAACTGAGGAGACGTGGAACTCACATTTTTCCACCTGGATGAAGAGCTGATGATCCAGGAGGTGCTTCAGGACTAGTCTGACATGTTGAATGTGAGTTTGCCCAGATACAAGATGAGGATGTCATCCAAGTACATGAAGACACATTAGTTGAGCATGCCCTGAAGCACATCGTTGACTAATGCCTGAAAGAAAGCTGGGGCATTTGTGAGGCCAAATAGCATCATAAGATACTTGTAATCTCCACTGGGAGTATTAAAGGAAGTTTTACATTCGCCCCCCTCCCTTATTCTAACCAGATGATTAGCATTTCTTACATCAAGCTTGGCAAAGATCTTAGACCCTTGCAACAGTTCAAAAGCAGATGAAATGAGATGGAATAGGTACCTGGGGTAATTGATGCATGGTCAGAGTGATTGGTCCTTTTTATCCATGAAGAAGAGGCCCTCTCCAGCAGAAGAGAAGTGACAGATTATACCCGCTTCCAGTGAGGCATAAATATAGTTGCCCATTGCCTCTCTTTCAGGAGCTGACAGTGAGTACAGGCGCCCTCTGGGAGGAGATGTACCAGGTAACAGGTCGATAACCATGGTGTAGAGGTAAGGAAGTGGTGCAGGATTTACTGAACACCTCCCTTAAGTCATGATAGCAAGTAGGAACCTTGAAAAGGTCTGGTTACTCAGAATCCAGTGGATCAGGAGACTACTGGGACATTGGGGGCTCAGGGTTCTCTGGAGGTGACAGAACAGGAGGAGAAAGAGGCCTCGTTGGAACACTTAAAAGAGAAACAGGGTGTACAACCCTCTCCACAGCCTGTGCCTCACCAGTGGCCAGTTAATTTAAGGGTTACATTGAGTAAGTCAGTCAACTGACTGTTAACCTCATTAGTTTGGACAGTTGTATTTTCCCTCTTAAATAACTTTAAACACGATTGTGTACAAAAGTGAACAAAATGCCTGGGAAAAGAGAAAAATAAAGAGAAAAAATAGAGAGAAAATAAAGAGAAGATACAGGAGCAAATGTGACTAACACTAACCCTGTTAGGCTAACAAGCAAGTTAACTCACCAATTACAGCAGTTCACCAACTGAACTAAACTAAACTAAACTTGCGAGTAGTCACCAAGCTTCCAGCCCCACCAATTTTGTGTGGACAAGGGAATTTCACTTTTGTGTGACTGCCATACTTCTCGTTTGTCACAGCTGTGTACAAATATTACGTCTTTGGATGCTGTCTTCAAACTATTTATCAGGATCTATGCATGCTGATTGCTTTAATGTCAGATTATTAGCTGGTTAATTTTCCTCTTCAAATTATCCCCTGTCTTTTCCTTAAATAACTGGTGGTGTGTGTTACAGGACTGCAGATCAGTCTGAGGATTAGTGGGGTACAGCATCAAAGTATCAGGGGTGTTGGGAGAACTGGATTCTGATAACTGATTTTGTCTGAGGACCAGGATATCATGCTACATTTACTTGCTGTTGACTTTGCTATACAATTTTACTGCAGACACATTATAGGCACAACGGATATCATATTCATCTGCCTACATGGAAATAGAGAAAAATGGACAAATAATCTACTGCCTTTGGAACAATCACATCTCTCTACTAGACAAGTTCATCACCAAGCTGAAAAAGTGGCATACAGGTACCTGCTACAGTTCTTTATTGAGTGTTTTAAGTCATTCCAACGCTGTGTCTTTTGATTTCTGACCCAGCGTAGCTCAAAAACAGAACCTTGTTTTATTTCCCAGAGTGCCCTAATTTTCTCCTAACCCAGTTTGTTGGCTGCTTATCATTGCTGGAAACCCAGACAACCCAACTGGTACCCAGAGAATGTTACTATATGGTTCCCAGTTAATCAATGATCTAAGTTAAGATTTAGATTATTGATTCTAATTGTTTGTAGATGTTAGTGGTGTACTTAACTCCCTTTGACCACAGACTTATGATCCACCACCATGAGAAGGTGGCAAATCTCCCAGGTCACTGATTGATTTTATAATTTTCTGAAAGAATATACTATGTAGCCTTGTCCACAACCTCTGCAGGTTGAGTTTTGTGGGCAGGATACAAAATGGGAACATCATCTTTTTGTGTCACAGCCAGATAAATTGTGGAATGTGTTGTTGAAATTGATGTTCCTATACAGGTTGTTGTAAATTGATGTAAATAAATAACAACTCCTAAATCAGCATTCAGTTAGGTCCATAAGTATTTGGACTGTGACACAATTTTTCGTAATTTTGCCTCTGTATACAACCACGATGGATTTGAAATACAAACATCAAGATGTCTTTGAAGTGTAGAAGTTAAGCTCTAATTCAAGGGTTTCTACAACATGTTGCATTAACCGCTTAGGAATTACAGCAATTTTTTTACATAGTGCCTCATTTTCAGAGGCTCAAAAGTAATTGGATAATTGACAATTGATCAGTTTCATTGCCAGTTGAATCCAAGTGTTGAAGCAACACCAAATGGCCGGGAAGACCACGGATGACAACTAAATTGGATGATTACAGAATTCTTTCCTTGGTGAAGAAAACCCCTTCACAACATCTAGCCAGGTCAAGAACACTCTCGAGGAGGTAGGCATATCATTGTCAAAGTTTACAATTAAGAGACACCTTCATGAATGTAAATACAGAGGGCTTACCACAAGGTGAAAACCACTGGAAACACCCAAGAACAGAGAGGCCAGATTAGCCCTTGCCAGAAAGCCTCTAAAAAAGCGTGCCCAGTTCTGGAGCAATATTGTACCAGAATGATGGAAGAGAAGAGTATGGAGAAGGAAAGGAACAACTCATGAGCGAAAGCAAACCACATCCTCTGTCAAAAATGTTGGAGGCAGTGTTATGGCTTTGGCATGTATGGCTGCCAATGGAACTGGGTCACTGGTGTCAATTGATGATGTGAATGCTGATAGAAGTAGCAGGATGAATTCTTAAGTGTATAGAGCCATAATATCTGCTCAGACTCAGCCAAATGCTGCAAAACTTATAGGACAGTGCTTCAAAGTACAGACCCAAAACATACTGTGAAAGCAACCCAAGACCTTCTCAAAGCATAGAAATGGAATATTCTTCAATGGCCAAGTCAGTCACTTGACTTCAACCCAATTGAGCATGCTTTTCACTTACTGAAGACAAAACTGAAGGCATAAAGACCAATAAACACAGCAATTGAAGGTGGCTGCTTTAAAGGCCTGGCAAAGCATCTCAAAGGAGGAAAATCAGCATTTGGATGTGTTATGTCACCTGAAAGACCTTTATGTCTTGTAATTATCTTCTAGCAAAGCAGTCAAGGTGTAAGACAATGAGTATCTTCCATGATAATGTGATAAAAGAGAGAACTCATTGTCAGAACAGATGTAATCATGTGTGACCCTATTTTACACTTTTAGAGGAGCCTGGCAACTGTACTTATGAACTGACCAGCATATTGTGCTGATGCCATTGTATTGCGTTTCGTTTCTTTCTGGAAGGCCTTTTGGGAACTATTTTGCAGGGTTGATATTTTTTATCCTCACCATTTGTAGCATCAAAAGTATAATTATCATCCCCAAGTAACCAAAGTGTACATTTAAACAAAACTATATTTACGAGTATTGAGAAAATTAGTGTTAGCTGGTCTGGAGTGTAGTGTATAGACAGTGAAGAATTTGACCAGGTGTGGGAGTTATGCTCAGTGTCTCATAGTATCTCCTCTATATCCTACCCCCTTTCCCACTCAGGTGCCCAAAACAACAACTGTTAGGAATCACTTATGCAGCTTCAAGAATATGACCTCTCCGTAGCTTCCAAACAACCTACATTAATTGTGTAGATGGGCCACTGCTGCTGTGATTATTTATCTGCCTGAACCCCATACAGTTTGATACCTGCAGTTAAAATTCTGATAATGGCTTAATTTTTTTATTTGAATAGGCTAGTGTTGTGACACACTGACAGTGGCACATATGTGATCTGTACAAACCTTAATCAAATAGTTCACATCTGCTCTCATGAGGGCCCATTATGTGCAAGTTATTATACATCTGTGAAAAATGGACCTGGCTAAGAAACTAAATTTTTGATCATGTAATCTGGCTGCCAGATTCCCAGGCCCAGTGGACCAGGAACATTTGGCATTTGGCTTGTTGTGGCAGGGTTGGATGAACAGTGACACAGTGAGTGGGAGCAAATCAGGAATTGGACAAGGGGCCTTTATTCTTGGGACTGTTTTTTTCTGAGGTAGTGGTGTAGTCCAGCGTACAAAACGAAAACCCCATTAGTATGGCGGAGAGGGCTCTAATGAGCTCTCATGGGAGGCATAATGATTTTATTAATGTGAGGACATGCCAGGCTGCAGAGATACGCTACATATGTGAACTCAAGAAATCTGAATGAGCTGTCAAGAGATGTTTCCCTGTTTGAAAGATTATCTATGTAAATATGTTTGTATGGATGGATGCACTTTAACATTTGCTGACAGTCGTGTGTATTCATGTCATTTAAGGTTGATTTGCTGATCAAATAGAAGGAGTTATGGGAGTTCAGGCAGGTGAAATATACTCAGAGGAGTGTTCACAGATGGATCATTCCCATGCACTGGCACTCTGCATGAAGTCACACTCCTTAAACTATGGATACACCATATCACCATGGTTTAAACAGTACAAGCTGATTTAACATGGCACTCCTACAACATTGTCAGATTCACAATGGACAGTTTCAAAAAAGGGTAAAAATTGATGCAGCAGAATGTATTCTTAATTCCATGTATTCTTAATCTATCTTCTTCTTCCACACAATGCAACTTGACTGCATGCAGTTCAGTTGGAGATCGTTTGTGTTACACCAGTAGCAGCTAATATAGCCTGAAGCTGCCAGGCCTGCTCCTTATATACAAAGGTCTGGTGAGATCACTTCTTTCTAATTCCACACCCCCAGATTTTTTTCATTTTCACACTTGTAGTTCTCATTCCAAACCAATGCTGACTCAAGTGAATTTACTGGAGGACATTAATGAGATTTTATGCAGCTAACTTTGGAGACACAAAATGCTTTAAATGACTTTTCTCCCATGCAGTATTGCTCCCCAGCACCCAGCAAGTGTTGGAATTCCCCTTTAATAGATGCCTTGCTAATTGGTAACAAGCTACTTTTTTTGTCATGCTGTTTTGGGTTTTGGGTAATGTAAAGCAATCCAGAACAACAGACAGTTTTTAAATGCAAAATTTTTACAATAAAGCCCAACACTGTGCAGATTATGGTTGCACACTTTCACCCTAACTCTGCATAAAAATTGATAGATGTGAATAGATTTTTTTGATGGCATAGCTCCTAATAATTTATGCATCATTAACTTTCCACATTTGGCTCTTTCCAAAGATTGTGAAATTTGTATTAGTAAAACCTTGGTTAAAGAAACCTCATCTTTTAAGTGTTTATACTATTTTCCAACCGTATAGCTTAATGTACATTTACTTTAAATCAAATGCTGGAGAAAATGCTCTCTCTTTGTGTTAATGACAATACAATAATAAAATTTCAGTTGTGTATTAGTGCAAATCGCAGGACAGTGACTGCGTGAAGGTTTTAAATAATCTAATTGAAGATTCTTACCTTTTTGGACATTGGTGCTTTCCTGATCAAGTGTCATGGATCATACTACTTAGAATGAGCCACCATCTTAAAGCGAGCCTGTGTAACTTTTGCTCAATAGCAGCCACTATGGCCACAAATTACATCTATGACATACTGGTGAATGCTAAAGCTTAGTAAAGTAGACTGACAAGCTGACAATCACACCATAGTGTTTTCAAAAGGCTCCCATCCACCTAATTGCAAGACCTCTTTGCTTTTAGATACGCATTTTGGAGTTCATCAAAAAGCTCAATTTTCTGTGGTCAAATGTTAGCATGGGCCACTACAAATAAATGTAAATAAAGATGGAGTTTTTCTCTTTCTCTGTTTTAGTGTAGCTGATTATTCAGCCACTGTTGCCAGTTACTATCAGTGTACTATTATTGTAGCAAGCAGGGTATGTTATGTCACTTGAAAGTCCCTTATGCCCTGTAATTATATTATGTTCAGAAAACCATATTTATGCAGCTATACATTGTTTGAATTACTTTTATTGTTATTATAACTATTGTAATTGTTATTGTTATTATTTCCGTCTTATCTTTAGATGAGCACTGAACCTAAGAGCCACAAAGCCATGGGAAACGGAGAGCGGATGGTGAGGCTAAGGGTATTTGCCAGCTCTGGGGTTTAGCCTTAAGGAGGAGGCAATAGACCAGCCCCAGGGCAGTGAAAGTGGCATGATCTCTATCAGAAGGTAAAATATAGCTACAACAACAACATTTTGTATGTGTTGAAACATATATTTAACTCTTTTTCTCCTTTTAATTCATTAAATCACACTTTGGTGGGTCACAATGTGCCTCAATGAAGTCCAATTTAGTGGCTAAGAGGACACCCAGCCCTGCTCCTTTCTCTCCAGGACATATGCCAGGTGTGCATCTGTACATGGAGGCAGGCACCACCACCAAGGGGGGGAATCGGATTGATCCATGCACTCTGATGTCGATCAACCTGATACGCAAATAGTTGACCCCATGATGCACTTTGAATGACAGCCCTCTCATATGCATAATGAAGCAGAAATGCATAAAGAAATATAAAAAGAAAATCCATAAATAAATAAGTTTGGGAAAATAAATGGGCGAAAATGCAGAGGGGAAATTATACATAAATAAATAATTAAATATATAAATTTAAAAATGAATACATTAATAAATAAAATGGAAAATTACATGGGAAATTAACTAAATAGGGGAATGAATACAAAGGTAAATAAATACAGAAGCAATTTAAAACAGAAATATCAATTTATGTCATATTATATTATTTAATTAATTCATCTTTCATTATTATTGGTGCATTTAATGGAATATTAAGTCATTTATTCATGTATTTATCTAAATTTGGAAGTTTCAGTCTCCATACATGATAGCTATACTTACAAACAGACCAGCTTACTTTGATGACAAAGAGTGCTATCATACAACTGGCACCGTTTTTCCTGGGTATCTATTTTACATTCATAAGAACACACTGGTTTTGTCAGGCAGGAGGAAGGGGAGAGCAGGAGAGTAAGAGTTTACAGAGATGAAAAGAAAATATCTAGAGTAGATGAAGAAATATGTAAGGGATCATATGGGAATCTAGAATTCCACAAAAGCATACAGAATGCATTTTGGTGATAAAGTAATTTTTGCAATGTGGAGGATGAATTGTGTTTCCAAGATACTTGACTTTCCCAAGTCAAAAACAAAAAAATTACCTTACTTGGCCTGGTTGTGGGTTGGGCAGCTTTCTGTCGTTGTGACGAACTTTGTGTGACTGATACATCAGATTTACTTCCTTGTCCTACCTTGCCTGTCCTCAGGTCTTTGGAGATGGGATAGATTACACTACAGATCTGAAGATTTTCAAATTGAAACATCAGTGTCTCAATTGGATTACCGCTTTCCTTAGCTCCTTTACTCAAACATAACACAGACTTAAACACCAAACTGTCTGAGAAATGTTGATCAACAATGTGCTTGTTCATCTGAACTGTTTGAATTGTCAGCTTTCTGGATTCACCTCATTTATCAAATGTCATTCAAATGAGAAACCTGGATTTCTTAAATGGATAGATGAAGAAACACAAAGTTCAGGGCTTAGTTTTCTTCTACATACTGTTACAATCCCACTTCTTTCTCAACCCAACTATTTTTCCTTATTAAGATGAATATTTCATTAGACGCCTCTTTAGTTACAAGAAAACATTAGATACTAACGCCCTTGCTAACACCCTTAGATGCAAACTAAAGGTGTTAGCATTTCAAAGTTAGCCTATAAAGTTAGTTAGCAAGCTAGCCTGAATGGTATAAAAGTAATTTTCTTGATTGCATTGATTTTCTTGATTATACCTCTTCACTTATTTAAAGCTTCACTAAATATTTCTATATCAACAATAATCATGCAATAACAATACAGAAGGAATTGCTTGCAATTATTTAGAGGTGTTCAGTATTTAGGAGTCTTAACCATCAATTGTTTTGTTTAGCTTTTAGCAGCCGCCCTCACTGGTTAATGAGAGAACACTTGTCAGTTCAGCTGTGATGCACACGTTATACTTCTTGATTAAAAGGTTATTGAAAGCCCCATAAACAATAATGATGTGATACCTCTGTAGCACATATGTGGTTACTGAGCTATTTACCTTGTAAACAATGTTTAGTAAGACCTAGTTTCGTACCCGTCAGAACTTAACAGTTACAACCAGCAAGAGACTTTACTTTGAACTGGAGACAGTCATAATCACTGCTGAACATCATGGAAATATGAACAATGATGCAACCGCTTCACAGCTGGCAATATATTATTGAGCCACGTAAGGCTGGGGTGCAGGACATCTGGTCTATGGTTGGACTCTGGTGGACATCATCTGGGCCGAGCATGAGCCAATAGCTGTAGTAAGATATGCAGCTGAGTACGATGTCACCAAACTCAGGCCATGTTGGGCATGAAGTATGTGGCCAATATCTAAAAATAAATGACCTGGGCCCATAGTGATATTCCAAATAGCAGCTGACTCGGAGCTAGATCCAATATGGGCTGGAACTGGGGGAAGAAACACACAAATTTTTTTTTCTCTTGCAGAAGGAGAGAAAGACACAGACTGCGGGTTGAAATAGGCAACCTGACTTTGTAAAAAGTTCACTAAGGTAAGTCAAACATTGTGTTCAAACGATATTAGAAGTAAATTAATTTGTTTTTGATTATGGTGGCTGCTTATTCAGTTAATCTTAAAAGATTTGGACTTAGTTATTTGCTAGCTTCTTAGCCGGTAACTGAATCAGTAATCAGTAATGCTAACTCTTATTAAAACAAGTGTGGGGAGGTTAATAAAAGGTTATTGAAGGTTATCAGATGTCTGTAGTTACATGTAATAGTATTCATTTTTAACTGCATCTATCAATTCTTAATGTTAACATTAGCTGCTTAGCCCTATTAGTGAGTGGGCTAGCATTAACATGCTCATGCTAAGATAGCTAATCCTGCTGATCCTCAAAAGTCATTTTAAAAAAGCCATTGATCATTCCCTCTTTAAAATCCCTTTGAATTATGATAGTAAAGACAGTTGAAGTGATTTGTAAACTACAGTGACAGCTTTTATAGGGCTAGAATCAGGGGTTACGGGTACATAACCGACATTTTCTGTATGCTTCATACATGTTTTGGTTATGGCAGAGAGTCAGATACAGCGCTGCAGGTAACACTTTTAGGAAATAAATACAACACTGTAATGCTAAAGAGTTAGCCAGAGATTATTAAAGGCAGTCATTAGGAAATGCTGTTAGTTCTGATATTTGTATAGTCACTATCTGCCCCTCTGAGTGATATTACATCTGGATACTATCTGTTATTATTTACTGTTTTATTTTGAAATGATCTTCCTTTTGTGTCCATGGTTGTTTTCCTTCCTGTCTTTGTTTTTTTCTGCTTCTGTGATTATTTGCCCAGGCCTGTTGTCTGTCATCTGTTCCCGATTACCACAGGCTCCCTTGTGCATTTAAGTCCCTGTGTTCCTTTCACTCCTTGTCAGTTAATCTATGTATCATCCCCGTGTATGTTCCCCGTGTATAGTATCCTGTTGTTTGTTCCTGACGGTTTGCCTGTCAACTCACCTACCTGTTCATCCATCTATATACCTCTAAGCCTGATTTTTTGTATATTAAAACACCTTCACCACATCAGCCTGTCTTGTGTGTCTGCACTTGGGTCCCTTCCCCTGAGTTCCTGGCCTCCCTGTGACAGCACGAACTGACCAAACCACGGACCCAGCAGACAGTGCTTTTGAGGATAAACTTTATGAATTGTTTTATACCCTTGTGTGCTTCAATGGAGAACGGAAAAGGAAGGACGCTGGTTGGGGGTAAAAAGAGGCTGCTTTAAGGATGGCATAAAGGGAAGTGTCCTTTCAGCCAACATTAAAATGTTCATTGCCTGACTGGATTCTGGACTTTGTTAACACCCCTGATTCCCAGCCAGTCCCCCAGCCTGCTAGCCACCAGCCGGACTCCTAGCTTGCTAGCCACCAGCCAAGTCAACTAGTCTCCAGCCTGCCTCCCGGTTGGCAGAATTCTGCTTGCTAGCCTCTAGTCTACATCCCGGTCGGCTAGCTTCCGGCCTGTTACCCTCCAGCCTGTCTCCCACTTGGCTAGCCTCCAGCCAGTCTCCCAGTCTAATAGCCTCCAGCCAGCATCCCAGTCAGACAGCATCCCAGTCAGCTAGCCTCCAGCATGTCAACCTGCACCCTGGCCTGCTAGCAGACAGCATTCTAGCATTCAGCCACCCTTCCAGCTCCATTGTCTTCACCAGTCTCCAGAGCAGTTCCACTTACAGAGCTGGCCTCCAAGTCATCATCGAGAAAGGCTCAGTTTGCCTGGTCGTCCAGCGTTTGTTCCTGAGGGTACCAGCCTCTGCCAAAGCCCCCCTGCACAACATCCAAAGGGGACTCACTTTCAGCCTCCTGCTTGGCCTCCTAAGGGGAACCGCCTGCTGTCCCCCTGTCCCCCTGTCCCCTTGTCCCCCTGTGATCCTGATTGGAAAATTCTAAAACAAACTCAGGAACACCGTCTGAAATTCACAAGAGTAGGTTGTTTATTTTTGTGGCAAGGGAACTAGTTACACACAGAGAGCCTGCTGTGCAAATGTTCAAAATACAGAGTTCACATGAGACTTTTATAATGCCAGATGGGCAGAGGCTTGCATTCTCGCTGACATATATCACACACATAGTGAAGATAGTTCTTTGCTTATCATACAGGAACAGACAAGTGAGATGGCCTTGACGAGAGGAACAAGAATGCCCTGTTCCTCTCTGGTATTCACTTCCTCCCCTGGGCACAGCCTCTGTTGTCATGAGATAGTTGTACAGATTCTCACACAAGTAATAATACGAGGTCAATACACAGTCATGAGCATAAAGGGTAAGAATTTTTCCATCAGATCTCCAGCCCCATTCCCTGTAGACCTTACAGGTCTAGCTGTAAGCCTGTTTTTTTGAATATTAAAAAACCTTCACTGCGTCAGCCTGTCTTGTGTGTCTACATTTGGGTCTTTGCCCCTGAGTTCCTGGCTTTCTTGTGACACATAGTCTGTTTGGTAACATTAATAGTGAAGATACTTATAATACTTTATAATACTTTATTTATATACTTATAAATGAGTGAACTTTTTAGCTTTAACAGGTGTAAACTACAAATTTGATGGTTAGTAGAAATAATGTGTCTAGAACTTTTGAGGCTAATATTTGCTTTTTAATCAGTAGTCAAAAATTTTGTAAATAGGGACCTATATACTCGACCAGAAAGCAAAAACTATGAGAGCTCGAGTAGTTTATCGTGTGTGAGAAAGTAATCTGTCTGTGTGAGTGAGAGTGAGAGACTTGACTAATATGTTGACCATTCAAGAGTAGCCAATCTGAAAGTTATGCTTATGTATCACATGCAAGTGAATTGTTTGGTTATGATTTATTTATTTATAAAATATACCCTGAAATATGCTTTATTTCAATAAACTGTATGCCTCAGGTTAATTGAGTAGATTAATTTAAAAATTGTTTAATAAATAATGAAAATAACCAATGTGGCTGTGAAAGCCACTATTTACAGTTAGAGATTTTTAGCAGGAATGATCTTAACAGTAATTAAAAATATTTTAATTTATTTTTAATTTTAGTTTTCAGTAAAAATGTCAGAAACTTCTCTTGATACTACATTTAGGGCTGCACTTAAATTTTTTTTATCATTGATTAAAATATTTTTGATTAATTGTTTTGATCTGTAGAAGTTCATAAAAAAGTTTAAAATTCGAGAAAAAACCGAGGCACATCTGTGACATAATCAGTCACTTCACTCAAAAGACAGTCTGATTACTCAGTGGTTGCCAGCCTTTTCTACTTGTTACCCCACTAAGTTAAAGGGCACCTTTAACTTAGTGGGGTAAAAAGCCAAGAAACAAACTAACAAACAAACAAAAGTTGTCCGTCTATCTTCATTTTAGGCTCTGTCAGAGAGCCAAGTCTTTTTTTTAGTTGCCTATTTATCTCTATTAAATGTGGCCTATGTTTTTTAGTCTTACGGAGTTATTCCAGCTATCTGACGAAATTAGAAATGCCAACTAGTATAACCAATTATCCGATAATATTACAATATAAATACATAAAATAGAAATATGTGTAATTGTTTCTGAAAGTCTGTGCATGGTGGCCGCCATTTTCCATGCAGTAAGAAAAAAGAATATACTTAGAAACTAACTACACAGTCTAAATTCATCTTATTATATTATATAATAAATATATCACTGTTTGCAGTGGCAACAGGTTAAGTAAAGCAGCCCAGATGTCCCTCTCCCCAGCAATGTTTTCCAGCTCCTCCTGAGGGATCCTGAGGCATTCCCGGAAGACCCCTGGACGAGCCAGGCCCGAACGTCCTCCTTTTTCATCTTGATGGCTTCCTCCACCACCAGTGTCTACCAGCGGGTACTCAGGTTGCTGCCACGACAGGCATCGACAACCTTCCAACCACAAACCATCCACAATGGAGGCTTTGAACATGACCCACTCAAATTCCATGTCCTCAACCTCCCCCGGTATGCATGGAAAGTTCCTCTGGAGGTGGAAGTTAAAGACCTCTTGGACAGGGGCTTCTGCCAGATGTTTCCACACTTTTGTGTCTGCCGGGTCTGTCTGGCGGCCTATCCCCGCCATCTGATCCAACTCACCACCAGTTGGTTATCAATTGACAGCTTTGCTCCTCCAAGTGTCCATGACATATGGCCACAGATCAGATGATACGACCACAAAGTCGATCACCGATCTTAGGCCTAAGGTGTTCTGGTACCAAATACACTAATAAACCACCTTATGCTCGAACATGGTGTTATGGCCAATCCATGGCTAGCACAGAAGTCCAACACCAAAATACCACTGGGGTTCAGATCAATCACCACCTTCTACTTTTGCCCACATGGACGTTGAAGTACCCCAGAAGAACTATAGAGTTCCCAGGTATAGCCCTTTCCAAGACCACACCCACAGATTCCAAGAAGGCCAGATACTCCAAACTGCTGTTAGGTGCATAAGCATAAACAACAGTCATAGCCCTCCTCTTAGTGACATGCAGTTGCATTGAGGCTACCGTCTCACTCTCTGGGGAGAATTCCAACACAGCAGGTCTCAGCTGGGGGCTCATGAGTATTCCCACACCCGACCGGTGCCTCTCACACTGGTCAACCCCAGATAAGGACAGGGTCCTTTCCCTCTCCAGTAGTTTGGTTCCAGAGCCAATGCTGTGTGTGGAGGTGAGCATTGGCGCGTCCTCCCCGGACCAATGCACTGGCTGTTTTATTAATCAGAATATTTTAAAAAATCACAATATGGCCAAGTGCAATATCCAAATTGCACTGGCTGGAATTTTTTTGATAAAGATAAAATGTGTGACAAAACAGCATTATAATGAAGTACTGTAGTGCTGCAGAGATGCCCTGGCCTACAAATCTTGTTCTCTGGGTATAAGAAAACATGTTTGTTTTGACCCAAACAAATGTAACATAATCATGATTTTGATAGGTATATTTCAGTGAAAATGAACATTTTGATACAAAAATGATCATTCCCACTAATCACGAATCATATCACAATCACAACATGTCAACATAGTTGCCACAGTAATAGACTATTAGACAAATGGTTGAAGCTAGGCGCCTTTGAGGTGCTCATTACATTGGAGTCCTTGTGATAGTTTAAATATATTACATTTATTATATGTAATTTAAACTCTTCACTGTGTTTCAGTGGTGGCCGACGGTGCAGGATCTTGCAGCTGCTACACTAGAGTTGATTACTAAAAGGCAGTCACTGAAGATGATGAGGATTTTAAAATAGCTTTGATTTTAAAATAGTTTTAATTTTAAATAAAATTTACTGATTTTTATTCATGTGCAGAAAGTGGGCAGGCATTGGCTACTGTTCCTGAAGAAAAAGGCTGCATGAAGCTCAGAAGGTCTGGTTTGTGCTTTGTAAATCCACTCTTACTGCATCAAACGTCTCTCTAGCATATAGTATATCTGCGTCTCAAAGAAATTGTGTAACAATTACTTGACGTGGTTTTATATTATTCCATGTTATTAGAGTTAATTGTATTACTAGTCTGTTGCACAGTTGCCAGACTGCTGAAAAAGCTGCCTGGAGTGGGACGCTACACTGCTGCACCTTTAGACTCTATTGCACTGGGACAGGTCAGTTGTCTCACACAAACCTGGAGACATGCACATCTGCACCCCAGCGGTATGTGTTACTATGGGCGAGAACAAACCCACACTTGATAACTGCACTGCAACTTGATAACTCCTCATTTATCACTGATGACTGACACCACATCACGCTACAGACTTTATCTAGGCACTTGGAGACAGGTATCAAGTAAATGGATGTGGTATCTGAAAATATAAACAGAAATAAATAACCATGTATGGTTTCACAAATGCATATTATTTATAACTAAATAATTCATTAATTCTCTATTTCCTTCCACTAGCAATTAGCACTAGCTATTTATCTGAAAGCATCTCTTGGCATCACATATTTGGGAAATAAGGCATGAAGATGACCTCAATTTCTTTCCTTTAAAACAGAGTATTGCGATACGAAACATCAGTCACACAAAGTTAGCTGCATTCCACGTCGTCCACCTAACTACGTTTGAAGCCAGTATGCTGGCTTGATGAGCCATTAAGGGCAGAAACATTCACTTGCTGAACACACATCATAAAATTATTTCTAAAAACCTAAATTTCCACCATATAAAAACAAAAGTGACAGGTTCAACTTGGCATAAATAAAAAAAGATATGCTTACACTCTTCAAGAACGCATACAGAATGTCCTCATTCCTTTCCTGCCTGCAGCAATTAGCAGGGCAGACAATCTCTCAGTTATGATGTGGGACTGAGGAAATTCCAAAGTCAGCAGTTCCCCCTACTGGCGACACAGAGGGCAGTAAGTTTCTGAAGGAATTCGCACAGGTGCAACTCCCCCGCAAATATCTCCAGTCAAGCACCAGCAGCAAAGCCCCCAGCCCATGTCAACAACATATTCCTAATTAGAAAGGTATGTTGCCTATTCTCTTATTCAGTAATTTCTATCACTTGACCTTGCAGCCTTGAAGTTTTTATTTGCTTCTTGTTTGCCATTATGCTCATATACTTTGGATAGTTCATAATGTTCAAGGGGAACCTTCATGTTCTCATCCCTGCATATCCTCCTTTTCAATTGTGGCTATGTGAAAACCAGAGTACCTTTCAATCACCATGGAGAACATAGCCATGGCTTTGTCCCGGCTGCCAAGAACCTAGGTGTTCCCTGACGACAGCTTGAATTCTCTGCTTACATTGCCTCCACAGCCAGAACCTACAGATTATTCCTGAGCAACATGAGAAGGATCCACCCTTTCCAGACAAAAGAAGCCACCTAACTTCTGCAGTCAACACTCACTTCCCGCCAGGTACTTCAACTGAGAATACTGTAACCCTGTAGATTGCTATAATCCCATATATGTATATATGTGTATATGTGTAATATATATTATATATATATGTGTGTGTGTGTAGGTGTATGTGTATATATACGTGTGTGTATATATCTATATATATATATAGATATATACACACACATATATACATAGCTTTCAAGACAAGAAAGCTCCTCACAAGAAAGCTCCTCACAATGCATGGAGGGTTTCACCACAAGTCCAGCACCCTGAGACTGTACACTAAGCGGAACGAGGGAGGCCTAGGACTGGTGAGCATCAGAGCCACTGTCCAGGACAAAACAACCAACATCCAGGAATACATCAGGAAGATGGCCCCCAAAGATGAACTGCTAAGTGAATACCTCGGGCAGCAGAAACCCAATGATGCATAGGAGGAGGAGGAACCATCATGAAGGGACAAGCCCCTACATGTACCACCCACAGATAGAAGAAGTGGCTGATATCAAGAAATCCTACCAGTGGCTGGACAAGGCTGGACTGAAGGACAGCCCAGAAGCACTTATCATGGCAGCACAAGAACAGGCACTCAGTACAAGATCAATAGAGGCGGGGATCTACCACACCAGACAGGACTCCAGGTGCAGGCTATGCAAAGATGCTCCTGAGACAGTTCAGCACATAGTAGCAGGGTGTAAGATGCAGGCAGGAACAGCGTACATGGAACCATAACCATAACCGCCATAACCATAACCGCCATAACCAAGTGGCTGGCATAGTGTACAGGAACATCTGCACTGAGTATGGGTTGGAGGTCTCAAGGTCAGGATGGAAGACACCTCCTAAAATGGTTGAGAATGACCAAGCCAAGATCCTGTGGGACTTCCAGATCCAGACTGACAAACTGGTGATTGCTTACCAACATCATGTTGATCGACAAACAACAGAAGAAGGCAGTAGTGATAGACGTAGCGATCCCAAGCGACAGCAACATCAAGAAGAAGGAACACGAGAATATCGAAAAATACCCAGGCCTGAAAGAGGAGCTAGAAAAGCTGTCGGGAGTAAAGGCAACAGTGACGCCAGTGGTAATAGGAGCACTGGGGGCGGTGACCCACAAACCTGGAGAATGGCTCCAGCAGATTCCGGGTACAACATCTGAGGTCTCTGTCCAGAAGAGCGCAGTCCTAGGAACAGCTTAGATACTTCACAGAACCCTCAAACTCCCAGGCCTCTGGTAGAGGACCCGAGCTCGAGGAAGACACACCACCACCAATATTTAGAATTTTGGTGCACCAGATGCTTGAGGATGGAACACAATATTATAATCATTGATTGTGCAGAACTCAACCCTTTTTAAGAATTCAAATTTGTTATGCCTTTGCCCCAGAACACCTAGGTCAATATTCTTGAACATGTAGCACTCTCCCCTAAAGTTAGAATCCAAAGGGAGAACCTTAAAATATGTGATGATATAACAATGAATGGGTTCAATTAAAAAGAGTAATTCAGTTCCTGCCTTCTACCGTTTCCTTTGTCACTAATGACATCTAATCGATATTTTAATGGAATACACAACTAATACTTCACAAAGTCAATGCCCCATTTGTTGCCTAAGCAGTAGCCCACTTTGAGGGTTCTCTCTGCTTTCTTGCTTTTGGAAAGAGTTATGCATGTTTCCAAATACCGACTTGACTGTCTTTGGGCATAGGAATAACATATATGAAATTTAAGCCTTTTATTTAGTCAAATTTGTTTATGAACTTTCACCATTACTTCACTCACAGCTGAATTTGATGGATTTTGTTTCACTCACAGCTGAAGTTTTCCTGGACTTTTGCTTCATGTTTGCTGGTTTATTCCTTCCTGTGTATCTATAAGAATGTGAGTGCTCATGTTGTGTAAATGTTGTGCCATTTAATAAAAGAGGAGTCATTTCTACAAGTTACCTGATTATATCCTGCAGGGAAAGGTTGGAGTGAGGGAAGTGGAAAGAAATTAACAAAATAAGCCTTTCTCGCCCACTGCCAGAATGGTAATGAGCCAAGTCTGGCACTTGTGGTGTACTTCGGATTTAGTTGTGGCTTGCTGGACTTGGGCCACCAGTTGGACAGCACTTCAGCTGTATCTCTTTGCCCAGACTCGGCCGAGTCTTTGCCAGGCTCCTTCCAAAACTATCGGTCCGCACTGCGGCTATACCTTATGGCCGAGACTATGTCAACACGGCCTGCCCAGTTTACACGATATTGGGCTGAGTGTTTTTGTTCTGGCACGCACGATTCAAGCCATGTATGGATTGATACAATTTTGCAAAGTGGTTCATAATTTCTACCCTTGTAATGATTAATTATTGTGATTATATAATTATATAATTATTATGATTAATAATTAACCATTTCTGCAGCTCTGCTGAGCTTTGGTCTTATGTAGCATATTGTTTTGGTTTTATTGCTTGGACACATCAGAATTTAAAATGGCAACATTACACAGCAAAAATTAATTCCAAAGGAATCACCACTAAATTAATCCATGCGAAAGTTCCATGTAGGCCAATTTTTGTGAACTTTGATGTGCTAATTTGCACCATTGACCAGTAAGTAGCAAGCTGTCTTGCTTTTTTGAATTATGTGAATTTATACACTGGTGCAATTTCTCTTTCTCATAATAAGAAAGGTATAATTATGCCTATGTTATAAGCATTAGGTCTTTGTAAACATGTAAATTAAATGTATTTTTGTTATGTTCAATAAAGAATTATAGAGAAAATGCGGCAGTAAATAGAACAGTGGAGAGAACGTAGAGAGAAGCTCTGGGAACTACCATGACTGACTAGCACTAGCCCAGCCACACCAGGTACAGCAGTTCCCCAATTAGCCATAGCAGAGAAGTTATAAGAGAAGAGAAAAAACCACTTAAAGCGATTTGAATAGAAAAGTCTGTGATGCCAAAGATGGTGGTTGTATGACACATATCCCGCAGCAGGCAAAAGTTATTTCATAGAGTGATCTGATAAATCCACTGTGCACAACATGCTCAATGTTATACTGCTGAATTTGTAAATAGGCAATTGTCATTTAGGAAATCTTCTATTGTTTTAAACTCTAACTGCTTCTTTATTTCCCGAAGTCAGTGTCAGATGCTACAAAATCAGCACTGCACAAGGCCCAAACACTAACAGTGGTGCAACCTTATTGTCTTTGGAGGCATTCAGCAGTGGCATTCAGCCACGGTCATAATATTGTAATTTCATTTCAGCTCACAATTTCAAAATCTATCACAGGCAAAAACATTATAGACTGACAAAACAATAAAATGTGTGTGATGTTGACAGTTGTTAAGTTAAATGCCAAGGGGAATATGAATGATTGAACTTTCCCACTAACAAATTATTTGCATTTCATTATAATTACTTACTGTTAATTAGTATTTGACATTAACATCTGTTTATTAACAGTTACATTCCACAAATGTACACTGGCCTGCTTTTATTTTGAAATATTAATGAATTCATTTTTCACACAGGGAGATTTCATGTCCCACTTGTCTTCCCTCCTTCCCCTTTTGTGTGTAGTTTTTGTCAGTGTGTTTGTGTGTGCGCTCAGTTCAAGAATGTGCATGAGCACACATAAAATCAGCATTTGTTGAGGCTTAACATATTTGTTTCATTGTTTTTGTGTGTGCAGGCGAGTGTGTCACAGTGTTTGAAGATGCACATGTGCACCCATTCAAATCCATGCACATACAGTGCATTCAGAAGGTAATTAGACCCCTTCCCTTTTTTCACATTTTATGTTGCAGCCTTATGCTCACATCAATTAAATTTGTTTTTTTCCTCAACAATCCACACTCAATGACAGAGCCAAAACAGAATTTTAGAGTTTTTTGCAAATTTATGAAGAAAGAAAAACTGAAATATCACATTGAAATAAGTATTCAGACTCTTTACTCAGTACTAAGTTGAAGCCCCTTTGGCCCGATTACAGCCTCAAGTCTTCTTGGGTATGATGCAACAAGCTTTGCACACCTGGATTTGGGGATTTTGTACCATTCTTCTCTACATATCCTCTCAAGTTCTGTCAAGTTGGATGGGGACTGTCGATGGACAGCCTTTTTCTGGGTCTCTCCCGGGGTGTTCAATTGGGTTCAAGTCAGGGATTTGGCTGGGCTACTCAATGATATTCACAAGGTTGTCCCTAAGCCAGTCCTGCATAACACAGGCTGGCTGTGTGCTTAGGGTCATCGTTGTGTTGGAAAATTGAACCAGTCTGAGGTCCTGAGCAGTACGGAGCAGGTTTTCAGTAAGGATATCTCTGTACTTGTCTCTGTTCAGCTTTCCCTCAACCCTGACCAGTCTCTCTGTCCCTGCCGCTGAAGAACACACCCACAGCATAATGCTGCCACCACCATGCATCACCGTTGGGATGGTATTAGGCAAGTGATGAGCTGTGCCTGGTTTCCTCTAGACATGATGCTTAGAATTGAAGCCAAACAGTTCAGTCTTGGTTTCATCAGACCAGAAAATGTTGTTTCTCACAGTCTGATCAAAGGTGATCTGAAGCCTATAAAACTTCAGAGATATGTATGACCAGCCCATGGCTCTAAAGGGCACAAGAAAAAATGGGATTCAACAAGAAAACCTCAATAGAGTGAAACGGAATTCATCCCACCACAATAGGACTTATCTTTGATTAATATTTGACTGTTACTTCGCTTGAAGGAGAAAACATAAAAAAAAAAAAAATCATCATTAAGGTGTGAGCCCTTCTTCACACCATGGACCCACTGGACTCACACACAATCATTGCATTCCACATTCCACATACATTCCACATACATTTAATGTTTTAGTGGGTCATGGTGGACGGCAGATATGTGAATTTGTGAGTAAACTCAAGATTAAGCAATTCAAAATTTCTACAGAAAATCACTCGCTTCTCCAGTCGAAACAAAGGGAGAAGACAGGTACGCCCGGCCCTCAGCAATAAAACAACCGGATTTCTTTGCGCCACGCTTTTTTCCATTTTATGTGCTGCTCTTCTGTAGTTTTTATTCTTGTGTTTTCTGTTCTCTTCCGCCACATGTTTTCTGAGTAAGTTTTTGTCAATATGTGCAACGTGTATCTCCTTTATTTTGTAAGCCAAGTCAGTAACAATTTGAATCATAAGAGAAAAAGTTCCCTAGAATATTTTTCTAACTTTTAATTATTACTCCAGCTTCGCTCTGAAGATTTTTGAATGTTTTGTATATTCCACTTTAACCCATCAAGAGCAACAGGCAGACAACCCATCTGCCCCAACCGCCTACAGAGAAAAATCAGTAGTGCCAAAGGAAGAGTCTGCTGACAGATGCTAAAACAGCAGAGAAATATTGGCAGAGCCTGTCCCCTAGGCAACCCACAACGCCTAAGGGGAGAATCCACCCCGACTTCAACCACCAACTAATTTGGGTTCCAGCCGAGAACAAACAGAACACCAACTGAACTACTTCAGTTGGTGTTCTAGGCAAAGCCTTCTTTGCTTTTGACTGGATTGATGTTCGAATACTGGTATTATCTTCTATTCATTTTACTTAATTCATAACCGTCTCAAAATACATAAGTTATATAACCAAACATAGCCTAAACATATTGTCTCCCACCATTTATCAATTTATCACATTACTCACTTATCAGCTATTGATTACCATTGTTATTTTGCTCCACTTTGCATCTTAATTATCACTCATTCCATTTATCCAGTGTTAGTAGACCGTATTAAATACATTTTCTTTTATTCGGACCCAGTCGTTGCCTGTGTGTTCCATTGACGTAGAGAGCAGAAATCCATTAACAGGGAAGTCACGGCCTATGGTACTAGACTGTTCGATTACTGTACAAGTTCTTCTTAGGAGGTGGTGCCCCAAAAGAGTGCTTATATTTCATAATTCTCAATAAAAGTAGTTCACGCTACAATGCACTGTAAGTATGGATAGATAATTTTGTGTTTGTGTGTTTGTGCAGGCATTTGTGTGTGTAGTACAGTATGTGTGAGTGTCCTCCATATTAGAAAACAATGCACTGTTTATACATTTACATTCATGAGGAAAATTTTTGCTATGCTCCATCAGACATGTGGCAACCACAGTAAACATGTCCTAGATTTCTATGTATGTGTGTCAGTGTCTGGTTTAATTTTGAGGCTCTGTTTTACTCAAACCAAGCATGACCGGGTGTGGATGGTGTGGGATTGTCAGAGCAGCAAGGTTGAAAGGAACTTTGCAGCCCCATGAATAAAACCCCCTTGCCAACACGAGGCCAATGACTGGTTGCTTAATTCTGCATTGTAATTATGTGCTTCACTATGTACTGTATGTTTGAGAAGTTTTTTTACTCAGATATTCTGACTGAATGGCAACTTGGCTACTGCTCCATTATCCTGTGTGGCATTGTGTTCTCGTTGGCCGTTTGTAGACTATCTGACGTCAATTTCAGCTGGTGCACTAATGTTGAAACACTGAAGCTGCATTATCCACCATACAGTAAGGATAAGTTGGGTAAGTTTACAGAAAAATATAGCAAGTACTGACTATACATAATGCTAATGCAAAGACATCATACAGGCTAAAACATGATGTCTTTGTGGCCAGTTTGCTGGTTAAATAGGTAATAACAGATGACAACAACTTCCTGCTGTAGAAAAATAGACAGTCAAAGGTTTCCACAAAAAATAGAGTCCTCTCCGATGAGTCCTTACTTTTTCTTTAAACTTACCAAAGGAAACGGGTAAAGTTGAGTTTAAAGTTACAGTAACTGATTTATTTATTCATTTTCTCCCTCTCTCTTTCTCTCTCAACCGCTCTCTCTCGAGGCAGAAGGCTGCCCACTAAAAGGAAATTGTTGCCTCTGTCACCAAGTTCTTGCTCAGAGGGAATGTTGGGTCTCTGTAAATACAACTATAAAGAGTAGACCTGCTCTATATGAAAAGGGCCCTGAGATAACCTCTGATATGATCTGGAGCTATATAAATAAAATTGAATGGAATTTAATATGAACTTGAGGAAGACATAACAGGCTAAAGATAGGATATAGATGGCAGATATATGATATGATAGCGGCTTCCTGCTAAGGAACTGGGTGTCACGGCTATTACACAGAGGCAGTTTGGAGAGCTAATCTTTTCATCACATCCTCCATATCAGTCCACACAATGGCCTGATAGCTGGGGTGCCATGTTATTTATGTCAGAGCAGTGGATTCCTCTGGGTGTGTAGGGAGAGAATGAGGAATAGAATGAAGAAGAGAGAAAGAGAAACAGCATGTGTTTGTCATGTGCTTGTGTGTTTGCTGTGTGCTGTATGTACCAGTATGTGAGTCCTATGCAATTGTTTTGAATGTGTACACCCCTGTGTGTTTGTTTGACTTGGCTGCTACAGAGAGAAGAGTGAGACATCTGAACATGGCAAAGGTGAGATTCCTCTCCGGAGGTGTGATGAATGAAAGCGGATTCACCTGTCACAAAATGGAAGTAACACATTGTTTATGTTAACACACACACACACACACACACACACACACACACAAACACACTTATGGAACAATAAAATTCTGGGCATGGATTCACCCACAGGGAAATTTGGGGATAGACTCTGGATTTATGCATGCAAAAAGTACTCCAATCTAAATAATAAGGTAAGGTTAGGAAAAAATTGTGGTCATGGTTATATACTGTGGGGTCCATAAGTCTGAGACCACTTGTGTTGAGCACTGCATGACTACTTGATGGTGAAGTAGCAACACCACACTCTTTCTAAATGTTAGGATATGAATACCAGTCTCCAGTTTCAAAGTTACTTACTTTGTACACATAACTCCGCCTCGAGAAGTTTTGTGGTGCTATAACATCATTCTAGTAAGTGTTTGAAGGACTGAAGGCACTAGTGGCTCTGTCAGTCAATTTCAATCTGGTTACCACTGTGGTCCGAAATAAAATGTCTCAAAAAATATGGGATGGCTATGGGATCTCTTAAATTTTCCTCTCGTGCCACCTGCTGGTTGCTGTATTTATCTTTTACTGAAATGTCTCAATAAAATATTGGAAGGCTTGCCATGAAATTTGGTACAGACTTTTATGTACCCCTCAGGATGAATTGTAACCACTTTACTCAAACAGCACAGCGATGTAGCAACAACATAGATGTGCCACGTGGATAAAAGTAGGTGCCACATAGTGTACTAATCATTTACTCAATGGCAACGGGAGCGTGCTGCCTACATATATTTGCCTTTAAATAACCTTTGTCAATATGATTCATTATAGGCCTATATTATGTATTATATTATGCCTAATAGGTTTAAATGGAGTGTGAGAGTTGACAAATAAACAAGCAGGTCAGCTCTAAAAATTGATTCATCAAGCATTCAACAATCAACAAACAAAATACATTTCCTAAATGAATCAAAGTGTATTATTTTAATCAATCAATGGAAAATAAATATATACTGTATATGTTATACTAATACTGTCCAACAGGACTAAATAATCCAAAAAAAACAAAGAAATCATTGCCTATTCAGTTATTTTTTTTTTTTACAACAAACAATTTCCAATCAATCTGTCTTTATTTCAATCTCCTTACGTCTTAATTATTATTCACTTTAATAAAGCTACATTGTTTTACTATAAGATATATTTTAACGTTTTTTTTTTTTACTGTTTTCTTTGTTTTTTTTTTTGTTTTCTTTGTTTTGTTTAAAATGACCTATAGGCTATATAAGCTATGTAGCTATCATGGCTACAGCAAAGGCATAACTCCTTGTTTCCTGACCTCTAGCAGAAATATATCTAAAGTTATTTGCACTGATTGAAACAAAACAGACATTAAACCAAATATTTTGCCTTCAAATATGTACCCCTGTCAATAATTTCCTTTAATTTCAAGTAATAATATCCTTTAAGATCCTCAGAGCAGCTTATACCATAAACTTCTAAACATATCATTTAAGTGGATCGAATTTCCAACATTATTATGGATATTAGTGCTGTATTGTAATCTAACAATAGTATGGCCTGTCTTTTGTTTCCCATGATGGCAAAGTGCTGCCCCCATTCTTTGTTCATATGCAAGTCCAGAGGCTTGCCAGAAGAGAGGTTTTCACCTCACAAGACCAGTGTGGCACATTTGCTAAAAAAACTTTCCTTTCCAAAGGACCACGGCTGGGGCCAGGAGATAGAGATGCTTGTCCTACTTTATAGGTTGGCCCATGGGCTTTCACTCTCTGTTTTGAGGTCTGTATTTGGGATTTCCAAAATCATGGTACACTGATTGATTCAGTTAGCAGGGAGATAAAGGCCAAGTTACACACCCCGACTTCACTGGCAGCTCCAGATGAGCTGCCACAAATTGCAGAGAGCTTTTGTCAACCTGCACAGAGTCCAGCCTTTGTCCATACTGCTGGTTGCATTGATGGATACCATATCAGGATTAAACCTCCAGGGAACCAGCACCACAGAGATAACATTAACTATAAGTTTTTTCCATTCATACAATTGCAGGCCATCTGTGATGCAAGTGGCAGATTCCTTGATGTTTTTATTGGATATCCAAGCTCCGTACATGATGCCAGGCTTTTAAGCAATGGCCCCATCGTCTGCTAGGCACTCTATCCAACAGCTGGCTATTTCCTCCTTGGAGATGGTAGTTATAGTTGCCTGGAGAAACCGGCTAACATCCTTACACCATTAAAGGTCCCTCTGCAAGGCCGGGTACAGGAAAGGTTAAATTAATATAACTGCAGAGCTCGTTCTGTCATGGAACAAAATTTTGGGATGATGAAAGCATACTGAAGGGCCACACTATTCAAGGCCCTGTTTTTTCTTCTTCTCTTTTTTCCTGTTTTCTCTATTTTTTTTTTCTTCTGCATAATCACAGCAAGTTAGAGAGAAATTTCTTCTACTTCTTGGACCATCAATTCACACTATCTTGCCACACTGCGTGTCAGTAGTGCCACAGAAGAAAGGTTAAGAACATAAACACAGGTCTCCTTATACCATTTCTTCAGTGTAACTCAAAGCCTGAAAAATGCCACTGACAGGTTTTTGTCATGAGCTAGTGTAGCCATCCACTGGCATGTATGTTTATGAGGTTCTTAAGTATGAAGTACATTACCATTATTTAAAGTTCTGGTATGCAGGGGTAGCCATTCAAAGCCTTGTCTCACCTGTGGGATGACATATTCAACAGAACACAATCCCCTTGATCACTGAAGACGTGTCATTGGTTTCTCATCAGTATCACATCAGTATACTAGTGGTTTTGTTTTAAAAATAAGAATGACCCAACAGCCATACATGTCTTTTTCATAATGTCCATTTGAAGGTTTCTCTCTTGCAGTTATACCAAGAATATGCAAGGTTTTTCCTTGTATATTATCTAACCCACAAGTAACACCGAAATCCTCATGTTGATATAGTATAATGTGGTGGTGGGTATTACATTTGTGTACAAATATTAACTACTTTTAGAAATTGTATTGCTACCATGGGTAACAAAACATACAAGACATTAAGGACACAATGAACAGATAGTTAAATTTATTAGCTTTTGTATATTTCCAAATAAGTTAGACCAAATTATTGTGTTTGAAACAAAAACATGAATTCCACAGTTCTACATAAACAAAATATTTATCAATGAAAAGATGCCCCATAAGAACTAAAAGAAAGAAAAAAGAAACTCAAATTTTTTTCAACCATTTTTTCAAACAGGGTGAAAATTTTCTGTGTTGCATGATTTGCTTGCGATGTTTGTATTCTCTCTCCACTTCTTCTTCCAAGCAGTCCAGCACCCTGTCAGTATTTAGCTGTTGTTTCTTGGCTGGTAAGTCTAGACTGGAGTTGCTTTTGGGAGAATGATGGGGTTTGACATGCATCAAGCAACAAGGACAGGAGGACGTATTGATGGCTTGGACCCCAATGCCTCATGCATATCAAGATAATATGGTCATGTTGCAGGAGTTTTGACCCCCTGATTAGTTCCAGACCCAGTGGGCAGCCTTTTTAGTTCTTTTTGTAAACAATGGCATGTTAGATATCTCTGTTAAGCATTCTAAACAGCAAGATTTACATTCGATAACAATACCATTAACCTTGTGTTTCTTTTTCAAGTTCTCCTATTTCTTAGAGGACTGTTTTGGGAATACTTGACCATCAATGTCTAGTTCCTTAATGATAAACCTGTCACCCAACATATTTCGGAAAGAATATGTAATAAAATAAATATTTATCTAAAAGATATTCTTATATATGGCAATGACAAAGGTGTAGTTGTATGCAGTGAGCAGTGAGAAGAGTGTGTGGCTGTGTGACATAAAACTTGTTGTAATGAAAGAGTGCAGCTCTCTCAGCGTGTTGTTATGTTTGTGTGAAGGTTTCGGCTCTGCTAAGAATCAGTGTAAGGACAGAAAGGAGGGAGTCCCTCCCTCCAAAAACCACTCTGTGTGGGGAACTTGACAAACAGACGAAAGCTCTGAGGTGAGATGAGGATCCTTAACTCTCCATGACTCTTCTCCATGTTAGAGCTCAGCACTCAAATCACTCCACTATCACTATTCACAGTCAAAGCTCTGTGTGTTTTGTGTTGAAGTCAAGGGCAACAGCACAGACAATACTTAGACCTGGACTTAGACCCAGTTGGATGTCTGTCAAGAATCTCCAGTTAATTTCTGAATCTCCTGAGTTCAAAGATGGTCAGCAGTGTCCTGATCAAAGGTAGGAAATCTGACATTTTTGTGTCTGTGATTATCCAACTCTTTTAAGAAGAATTATGATGTGTTTGTTCTGTTTTCATTGCAATTTCATGTTCTTTTCTCATCATTCTTTATTACTTACGCCTACTGCACCAAAGGGATAAAGATCAGTACAAATCTCAAAACAATTGGCAGTACAGAAAATTATTAATATTGATTAAATAGCAATAAATATATATAATAACATACAAATATAATCAGGCACATCAAACATAATATAATAAAAGGCATTAAATAACAATTTAATTTATTTAATTTAATTTAGTCACTCAGACGTTTTCTACAGAGCTTGCTTGTCTTGTCAAATTTTGCAGCTAATACTGCACACTGACTTTTCATCCCACATAGATAGAGCTGTTTCTGAAGATTGGGAGGACGAATACATTTAGAATATATATTGTTTATGTTTTCACAGAAAATCTCTCTCAAATCCTATATTTCTCACTGTACAGTAGGACGTGAGATTCTGTCTCAACCTCTCTTTTATGACAAAGTGAGTACAGCCTGGCCTCTCAGGCTAGCCCGTTCTGCCTGTGATGGCCAGTTTCTATGGCCAGGCTGTGTCCACTTAGTCTGTACATTGTCAATATTTTCCTTCATTTTCTATCAGTCACGTTGGTCAGCTACTCTACTACCATGTATTCTCTGTTTAGGGTCAAATAGAATTCAAATTTACTTTGTGATTTGGTGGTTTCGTTCCAACATTTGATATAACATTCTTTTTGTTTGAGATGATTTGGTTGGGCCAGATTGTTAAGTGTCTGTCCTAAAGTTCATGTGTGTGGGAGGGCAAAGCTTCAGGACTAGCTGGCAGAGGGGACTCTTATCTTTGTTCAGCTCTTGGCACTGTCAATCGGGATTTTTCTTTTGATGGTGAAAAATAACCATCTTGCCTTCTCTTTCAGCTAATCCATGCTAAAATGTACAGTGGAGTTGATATTCAAGCCTAAATATGTATAATGTTTTTTATGCTCAAATATATTGTTTTAATTAAATCATAGGTCTAACCCCTGTGCCACTCTTTATGAATTGATAAAAGAGCCCAACATGTCAAATACAATCAAAGATCTTTTTGAAATCTACAAAACCTGAAGAAAATTTTATTTTTATTTTGGAACACGTGTTAATGAGAGTGGTGAGGGCGAAATTGTGGTCAGATGTGCAATGGTTAGGCATGAATTCAACCTGACTTTTATGAATGGTTAATGAGGAATTTAACTATATGGGAGTTGATGAAGCTGCAGAGCACCATAAGGCTGGTGACACATATCCCTCTATAATTCTGAGGGTCAAATTTGTCGCCACTCTTAAATATTGGGAAGGAAAATCTCCCACCCTCAGAATTAGACTGAATAATTTTGGAAAATCCAGTTGGAATCTTTCTTTTCTGTATTCACTATTTCGTTTAGTATTCCATCAGGCCCATATGTGTTTTTGCTTTTGAGGGTCTTCAGTTTTGTTTTCAATTCATTCATAGTAATCGGGAAATCTAGGGGGTTTTGTTGTTGTCTTGTCAACTCCAGATTTGGTAGTTTTTCAAGTATGTATTGGTTTCTTAATCTTTTCTTGGTGCTTTTGGTCAAAATGAAGTCTGAAAATGTTCAGTCTATATGTCTTCATCCTGTATGACCAGCTCCTCAGGCTAAGACTGACAGACAGAGTTCCACTGGTCCAAGAAGGAGTTAGATTCTATACACTCTTCAGGTAGGCATAATTGATAATGTCTTTGGTTCTAATTGTATTTTTATATGTCTTAAGTGTTTCACAATACTAAAGGTTGTGTTCAGGTTAAATAATTTTCTAACTTATTTTTTCAGGTTTTGAAAGTCAGAACAAGTGGACAGAACTTGTCAAACAAGTGGTTCTTTTTTGTTGTTTTTCTGTTTGTACGTAGTTTCAATTTAGCTTTATTTGCTGTCATCTTGAAGATATAGTTTATATTTTGGACAGCCTTGAATATGCTTTCAGTAGTAGGAGGGTAGGGGTATTCTAAAACCGCTTCACTACTGCTTGTCACATGGTATTGCTCAGCACTGTCTGGGGCCCATCTATATGTTCTGGGCATGTTGAGCAGGTTGCTAGGTTTTAGGTCTGTGAAATTATTCTGTTTGAGTGAATTGGTTGTGGTCTGATAAAGGGGTCTGGGGCTTGACTGTAAATGTATTTAAAGATAAGGGTTCCATGTCTGTGATCATATAATCTACAGTGCTGTTGCCAAGAGTCAAACAATAAATGAATCTTTCCAAAGAGTCCCTTCCTACCTGACCGCTGACAATGTACAGTCTGAGGCTTTTGCAGAGTTGTAATACCTCGATTCCATTTCTGTCAATCATAATGTTAAAGTTATTTCTAGGAGGCAGATGTATGGGATTAGTAGGAGGTTGCTGGGTTATAAAATTGTCTTCTTGACAACTGGTGACTTCAGCATGTGTACCAGTCCGGGCATTAAAATCACCACAATTTATTATATTTCCCTGCTCCTGGTAATGGTATATCTCTGACTCAAGGCAGGGAAATATGTCATATATGTTATCAGAAAAGTAAGGGGACTCACATGGAGGAATATAATATATGTATATAAATATCTATAGATATATCAACCAAGTATAGTTTTTTCAGTTTTGAGAATCTGTACTGAGATTGTTTAAATTTAACATGTACCATATAATGAATCTCTGCCTTGACATTTCTGTAGTTTGGAGGGCAATGGGTGGGTACATCAGCGGGGGTACTTCTACACCATGTTTTGATAGGCTTATGATATCATTACTATTTATACTATTTACAAGATCAGAGGTTTAACTCTTGGGACCGAAGACCAAGGAGAAAAACCTTGGATGTTCCAACATCTTGTTTTAAATGAACTCATTGAAATTCTTCTTTATAGAAGATTAAATAAAACACAACAAACACAGAAACAACTTTTAAACAGGTGACCTTGAGAACTTATTAGAGTGAAATATATCTTTATACATAAATATTTTATATGTATTTTTTATGGTAAATCCACATTCACCCATTCACACACATATTCATACAGCGCTCTTTTTTATACATACTGCGCTTTCCACACACACACACACACACACACACACACACACACACACACACACACACACACACACACACACGATACATTGGGGCAATTTGGGGTTCAAGGACACTTCAACATGTCGACTGAAGGATCCGAGGATCGAACAACCGACCTTCTGGTTAGTGGATGACCCACTCTACCGCCCGAGACACAGCTGCCCCTATTATTCAAATTAAGATCTGTTTCATTTGAAAGATGCTACAAATTATAAACTATTTTTTTCTTTCTCTTCACTTTCCTCTCCCCTTTCACAATAAATATGTATGAAAACAAATCTAGATTGAACTAAACAATGCTAATATAAGACCCAGAAATTCTACAGTATTTTGGAGTAATACCAGTATGATGGATGCATGGTGTTATCTCTATCTTACTAGCAATCCACTGCACAGGCTGTATAGTATCTGCTTGATCTCATAATGTGACCTGCTGTGGTGGTGGAGTTGGGGCTTCTTCTAAGGGTGACATCCTTCATATTTTTGACAAACACTCCATCTTTGTCGAGGTGAAGCTATCATCCAATTGCCAGGTGCTGATGGTGGTGCAGTGTGCCAGGCCTATGTTGGGGAGGGTGGAGCAGTTCCGGCTCATCTCCATTTTATGTCATGTATGATATGAGGTGACGTGTCTGTACAGGGCAGGAGGGTGGAGATCAAAACCTGTCACGCTGGACACAACCTGCAGGCTCTCCCTGACACCTTAGTGACTACCTGGGCTATGCCTCGGCACAGGGATTGCAGGTCATTTGTGCCTGTGCGGAAAATTATGATCTGGGGACAGCCAAGGGAGTCTTGTCGTAGCAGCTGTTCTTTGTGTTTCTTCTTGGCCTGCACACATTTACAATTCATGGTATGGTATTCCATTTCTCTGCTTTCTGCTGTGTGTGTGGTGGTCTCCATGGTGACCGATGCCATTTCAAATTGTCACTGCTAGCTAGCTCTTATTTAAGCTTTTAACTTTACTGATATGTTTCTAACTACAACTTTATGTCAGCAACCTAATTGCTAACATACCTGCGGTTCATAAGAAAGAGTAACATCAGAGATGCCATTGGGTTAACTTTTATCACCCGTTATTTTCAAAATGAAACAATTCATTTGAAGTTTTTGAGCTAATTAGCAATGTTGTGGTTTCGTTGCAGCTCTGCTTCCTGCTGAGGGTTCTCTAAATCAGATTATCTGCAACATTAGAACTTAAGGACATACTTGACTTGACTGCAATAAATCATGCCTTAATGAAGATTATAATGTTCAGTTCTTATATAATCTGTTTGAAAGAGGTCTTGATTTATTTTAATTGTCATTTTGGAGACTGTAATTTTTGGTGCTGTTGTACTTTACTGGGTTATACTGAGAGGTGTTCAACAGACAGACAGAAAACTGTGGCTATAGTTGCTGCTGCAAAACTAACATGCAGAGATGATGAGACGGTTTCCCAGAGCCAGCACACCAGCTGCAGACAGCGATACTCACAACTCTCCTGCTAATATAGCTAACATCACACCACCAACATATCTTGGCAAACTAAAAAGTAAGCTGAATGTCTGTGGGCAAATAATTTAACATTACCGGACACACAAATATGGCACAGGTACCTGCTTGCTAACTAAACATTTGGGATGAGCCATTACAAACAATAAAATGGGACAAAACAATACTGACTTACTGGCTCTGTAAAATATAACAAAACTAATGTTTCCCACCTGTCAAGCAGAAAAAAAGCAACCTTCCCATTCGTTTTCATGCCTATCAACTCTTGGTTTGAAAGCCTTACCGATGTTAACGCAGCTCTGTGCCCTTGCCTGATCATAGCACTTATTTTTCAGTTTTTGTTCTTCTGACCTTCTCATCTTTGGATGTTGCTCAGCCATCCCTCCTTCTTGACAATGCGATAATGTTGTGGAGTATACGCGGTTGTCACGCCACTGCTGCTAGACATTCCTTACATGCACTTGCCTTAACGTCACTTTCCTCTGCAATCCCAATCAATCGAATTCAAAACTCCACATGGTCTGATGGCAATGGAAGGGCAGACTGCTCCTTCTCCTTCCCCTGGTAATGTTTAAATTGGCCATATCTGTTAGCATGTGCCTGATTAACCATCTCTCGCTCCTATTGCTTCCCTCTTCTCTTCTTCTTTTCCTTGTCCTGTGCATGAGCAAAAATGCTGTTGCTGATTGGCTGAAATAGTCGGTCCGAGCCATTTTCCCCATTTGCTGTGCCGCAGCTGTGTACAGACACCAGATTTTGTTTCAGCACACACACAGAATGGAAAGCTAGCTGACCATGAGGAGATATTCACTGAATTTGGCAAAAAGTGTACTGGAGTGGAATCACTCAATTTACCTTTAAAACTAAAAAAGGGTATGAAGTGGATTTATTCCATCACGAGAGTAATATGCAGTTAAGCAAATCACTGGCAAATGTATTTTTGCATCAACAAGGAAAATATCTAAAACGATTTAACATTAGTTTAAGCCATTTTCCTTGCTCATACATAACCTCACAGTAACATAACAGTAGCAGTGCATAAATTACTTGTTCCACCTGTTTATAATCCTAATATATCATGCTTGCTTGGGATAAAAAGTAAATAGTGCTGTCTTGCTGTCACTGCATCTTAAACAAAGCACTCCGGAATGCAGGGTGATTGTGACCTTGCATAGCTGTTGCACTGCTGCGATAAGCCATTTCGAATCTGTCAAGCTTGGGTTTCTGTCTAAAATACTCCCACACTTTAGATGATCCTGTGCAAGGTTTTGTCGCTACAGCTTGTTTTCTGGGGAATCCATGCTTTGACTCGGCGCAGCCATCTCTGTGACGTGCCATTGTTGTAATCGATGATGATGGATGCGTCTCCCAAGCCCTAACCGAATGTCATTTAATGTTTTTCTTTTCATGTCTCTTGAAAACCGCTCATCCAAAAGTCTTCAGTGCACTGCACTTCTTTGGGTCCGCAACAAGACACATATGAAGTTCAAAGTCAATCAGATGATATATACTTATACGGTCAGGTACATAAGTATTTGGACAATGACATGATTTTCATAATTTTGCCTCTGTACAGCAATGGATTTGAAATGAAGCCATCCAGATGCGATTGTAGTGTAGACATTCAGCTTTAATTCAAGAGGTTTAACAAAGATATTGCATTAACCATTTAAGAATTACAGCCATTTTATGCATAGTCTCTCATTTTCAGAGATTCAAAAGTAACTGGACAAACCAACATCATTTTAAATAAAAGGATTATTTTTAATACCTGGATGAAAATCCTTTGAAGTCAATGACTGCCTGAAGTCTGAGTTTCCTACTTTGAGATGCTTTGCCAGGCCTCTACTGCAGCAGCCCCCGGTTGCTGTTTGTTTTTGGGTCTTTCTGGTTTCAGTTTTGTCTTCAATAAGTGAAAAGCATGCTCACTTGGGTTGAGGTCAAGTGACTGACTTGGCCATTGCAGAAAATTCAACTTCTTTGCCTTTAGAAGCTCTTGGGTTGCTTTCGCAGCATGTTTGGGGTCTTTATCCACTGGTACTGTGAAGCACTGTCCAATCAATTTTGCAGCAATTGGCCGAATCTGAGCATAAAGTATAGCCCTATACACTTCAGAATTCATCCTGCTATTTCTATCAGCAGTCATATCCTCATTAAACACCAGTGACCCAGTTCCATTGGAAGCCATACATGCCCATGCCATAACACTGCTTCCACCATGTTTGACAGATGATGTGGTATGCTTTGGATCACAAACCATTCCTTTCCTTCTCCCCCGTTTTCTCTTTGTCATTCTGGTACAAGTTAATCTTGGTTTCTTCTGTCCAAAGTATCTTGTTCCACAACTGGGTAGTCTTTTCTACATGTTTTCTGGCAAAGTCTAATCTGGCCTTTCTGTTCCTGAGTGTTACCAGTGCTTTTCGCCTTGTGATAAACTCTCTGTATTTACATTCATGAAGGCATCTCTTGATTGTAGATTTGACTGTATACTTCCCTGTGTTCAAACTTATTTTGAAATGCGAATGGTTGGTCAACTGTCCTTTGTCTAACTGAATGATGGTGAATTTTTCGGCATACAATTGCTTATTTACACCTCCAGTAACATTAACATTCATTTAGAGTTTGTAATGTTTGCAGGGAAACAGAATAGAGAACCCAAATGCAGACACACAGGTAGACTGATGCAAAGTAGTTGTTTATTTTTAATGTAAGAAAAATGGCTTACATGGAGACGGGTGGAAAAAACTGAAGGTCAGGCAGGCAGGCAGGCAAGCAAAGAACAGGCAGAACAGGGATGGAGTGGGAGCCACTTGGGAGGACGGACCAGGGGCCGGGCAGACAGGCGGAGGCAGAGACGAAGGGAGGACCACTCTGGGGGTCTAGCAGGAGGACAACGGTGAAGGCCGGATTGCTCTGGTGGGCGGGATCTCCCTGGAGGAAGAGCAGATGGGCGATGGTTTAAACAGATTCCCTTAAGAGGCAGAGGAGGAGGATGACAGGGAATGCGAGTCCCCTCTAGAAACCTAGCAAGAGGGTGATGGTGGATCCCCTCAGGACGTCAAACAGGAGGGCGTTGGCGGAGGCTGGTCCCCTCAGGGAGAAAAGCTGGAAGGCGACCAGGCAGATGGCGGCTCTCTGGAGGATCACTTGGAGGCCAGCACCGTAGGTGGGACTACTCTAGAGGCCAGCAAAGACACTGGAGGTCTGGAAAGACAGTCAGCAACAGAGGCTTCTGCTTAAGGTCAAGGCAGGGTGCAGGGCAGGAGGCGGGCAGCTAGAGATCTGGCTGGGTGTTGGAAAAGACAGTTCCCAGTCTTGATGTTGGCCGGCTTGACGTTGGCCGGCTTAGGAAAAGACAAGGTTTCAGCTGGGACTTGATCATGGCGCTGGGCAGCAGAGGTTCCAGATCACTGGGCAGCGGAGGTTCAGGTCTGTTGGCAGCTGAGTCACTGTACTGCTGGGCAGCTGAGGCTCTGTGAGGCAGCTTGCAGGATCCAACAGGAGGCTGGTTTACTCGAAACCAGGAACATGCTGGTGGCTAGCTGGCCAGGGTGCAGGCCGAGGGCTAGCAGGCTGGTGATTTTTTGCATCTTGGAGGCTAGCAGGCCTGAGGCTAGCCAACTGAGAAGCTTACTATAGACTAACAGAGGATGTAGCTGATGGAGCTGGCTGCAGGCGGATGATCCCCATATTCACTGACTTGGAAGCTGGCTTGGAAGCAGAATTGGAAGCAGGGTGCGGGCTTGTGGGTCTTGAACTTGCCGACTGGGATGCAGGCTGGAAGCTAGCAGGCCGGGAGCTAGCTGACTTGAAAGGAGACTGTAAACTAGCAGGCTGAGAGGTATCTGACTTGGAAGCTGACTTGGAAGCAGACTTGGAAGCAGGGTGCGGGTTTGTGGGTCTGGAACTTGCCGACTAGGATTAAGGCTGGAGGCTAGCAGGCCAAAGGCTAGCCAAATTCTGGTTGGAGGTCGGCTGATTCAGGAGCAGGCTAGTTGCTAGTTAGCTGGGAGACAGACTGTTTGATAGCAGACTGGAGGCTAGCAGGCTGAAGGCTAGTTCGCTGGAAGTTAGGGGTCAATAAAGTCCTTAAGCCACTCCCTAAGTCCCTAAGCCAGACACACTTCTTTGTTTGCCATCCTCAGAGCTGCTCACTGTACTCCTTACTTAAGCCCCTCCTCCACTCACCATTAATGAACAAAAGAGTGTAACACAAATCATAAAGTTTTTCCTCAAACAAAGCACCTGCTGGGTCCTTGGTGGTCAGTTTGTACTGTCACGTTTACAGAGAAACGGGATAGAGGACCCACATTAGGAAACACGGGCAGGCTGATGCAAAGAAGTTCTTTTTCTTAATATAAGAAAAAACAGTTTACATGCAGAAAAGTGGAAAAAACTAAAGTTCAGGCAGCCAAGCAAAACTCAGTAAAACCAGGCGAACCAAGCAAAACACATGGAAAAACTCAGGAACAAGTACAACAAACTAAACAGACAGACTGACCAAGAGTGAAAGGAATAGAGAGACTTAAACACACAAGGGAGGCAAGGATAATAGGGAACAGGTGAAACTAATTTGGGCAGGGCAGGAAATCACACAGGCAGGAATAAACACAAAGACAGAAAATAAAATAACCAAATACACAACAGGTAAGTGATAAAAAAAATAAAACAGGAAGCACAGAGTCCATATAAAGTCACACAAGGAGAAGATCATGACAGAGTATGCCAACTGATGAATTTAGGTAGAATATTCATTCTCTTTTTTAGCTCTGTTTTTGGTCTAAACCTGAGAAAAGTATCTCTCCCTTTAGCTGCTAAATTGTCCACATTGTTCACTAACTGGTTGCTAACTGTGTTTTCTTTCTGCATACAACACTGGCTGCTGTCAGGTGATAATTCCTTTGTAATTATGAGTGACCCTTATCATATTATACATTGGCATTTGATCCATTGCTGTAATAAAAAATATTCATTATCAGTGCTTTAATGTCTAATTGAAATTAAATTGCAATTTGTTTCTGTCACAGTATATAGATCTCTCTATAAGTCCAGGTCCTGTATTTTCCCTTCAGAAGAAAATCTGTACCCAAAAAGGAGAACAATGCTTGCTGTTTGTGCATTCACTAATCAGAATACTGTTGTTTTTTTCTACACATGTAATTATTTGCTCATAGGCAATCAAACCATTTCATTTTAAATTGTATTTGAGTAATTCAGTACCAACACCATTCTATTATGGACTGACAGTGACCCCCACTAACAAAAAGAGCCCCAGATTTTGAACCACAACGTACTGTAGCTTTCGAGCTAATATCTTCTTCTTATCTGCAAGCTAGGATACATACCATATCTCGTTTTACACCTAGACTCTTTTATGCAAGCTACCAAAACAAGTATCCACCAGGGGAAGAGAGTTTGGGTAATTAGTTAGACAGCTGTAGCACATTGAACAGCTTAAAACATATCTACAAATGTCAGGATGAGTAATTTAATATGTATAAGATGTGGCCCTTTTCACAGTCTACATCATATTTTCGTAGCTCCTAATACAGTTGGCAGGGCTAACTTGTTTGCAATGCATCTTCTACAATTGTCAGTAAAACACGTATACCTGGCCACCCACCCACAGCTTTGAGGCTAAAGAGGCATGTCTGATATACCTCCAAAGACCTTTTATACTCTCTTTGAATTATGGAAAAATATTCACCATACATTTGAAATAAAAAAATGGCATATAGGAAATTGCTCATATGAACCATTTTTCAATATTATGGGGTAATTTTTGAGGAAAATGACAAAAGGTCTGCATTCTTATTTAATATGTGGACTGTTGTTTTCACATTTTTGATGAAATTTGCGATGTTATTAGTAAACAGTTTAAATTCAACTTTAGATCACAATGTTATTTTCAGCATCAAGTTCACTTAATGCACATGTTTACACACATGATGCACAATGACATTGGTAGTTCTAGATATAAGGTGTTACGCTTACACCTGTCAGTGACCCAAGAGACAGATAGACACATACACACACACAGTTACCATATATTATATGATGCATGACTTTCACATTCTTGGGCCTGAACATATGTTTTCTGCTTATATAAAAGACCAAATAGAGGTTGTCCCACTGAAATGTGTGTGTGTGTGTGTGTGTGTGTGTGTGTGTGTGTGTGTGTGTGTGTGTGTGTGTGTGTGTGTGTGTGTGTGTGTGTGTGTGTGTGTCTGTGTGTGAGACTTGTCCTTTTTGTCACTCCCTCCACTTCAAACCCACAAGGGCATTTGGAGAGCAAAACAACCTCAACATGTGACATTAGGAAATCAAGGTCATTGAAATACAACACGGGGAAAGAGTGGGGGAGAGAGAGGAGGAAGGGAAAGAGATGGGGGGATTCTTGCACGGAACATTTATATGCCACTTTACATCTGTGTGTGTGCGATCTCATGAGTGAAGAGTGTGAAGGGGGTGGCTGTGGCTCCGGTGGTAGAGTTGGTTGTCCACTAACTGGAAGGTTGGTGACTGGCTCCTCCAGTCCGCATGTCAAACTTTCCTTGGGCAAAATACAGAACATGTGCGTGTGTGTGTGCATGTGTGTGTAGAAAGTGCAGTATGTATAGAAAAGACCACTGTATGAATGTGCGTGTGAATGGGTGAATGTGGCTGTGATGTAAAGTGGTTTGAGTGATTGATAAGACTAGAAAAGCACGATATAAATGCAGTCCATTTGTAAGGAAGACATATAATCCTATTTCCTCCATCTGAAAGTCAAGCAGCAAAGCAAACACACGCACGCACACACACAAACACACTCTCTCCTTCTCCATGGTACATGTATGTGCGTTGCATGCTTGAGTATGTGAGTGATAGTTACAATGCTGCTGGGAAGAAGGACCCATGGTTTTAAAACCAAGTGCGTGGTAATGGAGCTCTAGTTATGTAACAGAAAGTAGAGTGTGTGCGTGTGTGTATGTGTGTGTTTGGTGGGGGTTGGGGTTGGGTGTGGGCACGGGGTGAACAAGCAGGGGTTTCCTCTCCGCAATGCGTGAAGGAATGTCAATAAATCCGTAGACATTACATTTGAGTCCAGCCCTGTTAACACACTGTAAAACACTGCCTCACACTCTGATATGTTATTATCATTTTCACACCTCTGGCTTGTAATTACATTTTCATCTTTATTTACACTGCACAACAAATGTCTACCCTGGCAAGGGCTTAAATCTATAGTGATATAAATATAGATTTTAGAAGATTCACATGGATTGACGATGATACAGATATTGCAATACTTGTTAACCAACTTACTTACTTAAGAACTCTTTCATATAACATTAAAGTCATTATGTGCAGATTTTTCAAATGTATGACTTTGGCAACTTTGGGGGTCCTTTAATCCCAAACACCAGTTAACTCTGCTGTCACTCACAACCCACCTAAAATAGCTGGGCTAAGCAATACAAAGACGTTTTTTTTTGAGGCCCTTTTCGTTTTAATACAAAAGAAAAAAATGATGTTGCAGAGAAATCCACACAACACTTACCTTTACAAGTACAGAAGAAATGACCTTTGCTTTTCCCAGACATATAAGTAAAATGTGAGCAGACTGCACAGCTTCCCTCTGTCACGTTTTACGTCTGAAAATTTTGTGTCTATTTGGTTTGTGAAAAAATGTCATTTTTTATGTGAAAAAAATGATGGGCAGATCCTATTTGAAGATTCATATAGATGGATGATGATACAGATATACTAATAATAATAATAACCGGTATTTATATAGCACTTTTCTTAATAATGTTACAAGGTGCTTTACAAAAAGACATAAGACCAGAAAAAGGCAAAAAGAAAAATGAGCACAGAGAAAGTAAAAACAATAAAATGAATAACATAAAAAAAATGGGGATAAAAAAAGTATTAAAAAAATACAATGTAAAACATTTCCAAAAGCTTTCACAAACAGAAAAGTTTTGAGAAGAGATTTAAAAGAAGCTAAAGACTTGGTGTGTCTAGGTTCAGTAGGCAGAGAGTTCCATAGTGTCGGGGCTCTAATAGTGAAAGCCTGGTCACCCTTTATCAAAAACTGTGACCTGGGAGTAACCACCACTTCATCCACAGCTCTTAATGATTGGGTGAGCACATACCAGGTCAATAAATCAGAGAGGCACTTAGGTGCTAGGCCATTTAAGGCCTTAAAAGTGAGCAATAAAATTTTAAAATCTATTTGAAATCTAACAGGAAGCCAATGTAGGGAGGTAAGCACCAGGGTAATGTGGTCATGTTTCTTTGTCCCAGAAATGAGTCGAGCAACAGCGTTTTCTACCAACTGCAGATGGTGGAGGGAGCCCTGGCTGATACCCTAGCAAAGAGTACTGCAATAATCAAGTTGAGAGGAGATGAAAGCATGAACAACTTTCTGTAAATCATCAGTTGATAGAAATGAACTGTTTTTAGATATTATCTTGAGCTGGAAGAAACAAGACTAAACAACATTTTTGACTTGATTGCTGAAACAGAGGTTAGTATCAAATATTATCCCTAATTCCTAGCAGCCTGCTTAATATTATTTGACAAACTGGCAGGATTAGCACTAAAAGCGCTGATGAAGTTAGGGAACTAGAATAACCTCAGACTTATCATCATTAAATTGAAGGAAATTTTGGGACATCCAGGATTTAATAGAGTGACAGAGCTTCTGGCGGACCAACCAGTGGATATTGCTTCATCGATTAACTAACTAACTTGATTACGAACTCTTTCATTCAACATTAAAGCCATTATCTGTAGATTTTTCAAATGTATGACTTTAACAACCCCCAGCGGTACAATAAAAACACTTCTGCAGACAGCAATGCAGCCCCCCCCCAGAAAG